>NC_053424.1:99315128-99449218 GCF_007990345.1 Gossypium hirsutum | reverse complement strand
GATTTGCAATAACAGATTAGAAGCCTCGAAAATGTTCTGAGTCTCAGTTTTTAGACTACTGGCTATATAACATTTGAAAGGCTTTTCATAATTGCAACTTCATGACAATTGCTTTAGAAAGTTAAAGTTTAATGTCCGAAAACTCAGAAAGTTTTTCAGTTGAAAATCTTTTGATTGAAGCTCCAGTTTATACAGTCAGATAGATAAAAATTTATAATCTATAGTATGCATCGTTAATGTCTGACTATGTTTCGATGCAAGAGGCAAATCAGAGCTTATCTCAGATAGTGAACCACATGAAAACAATTACCCGACGCATGATTTAGAATTAGCAGCTATTGTGTTCGCATTCAAGATTTGGCGTTATTATCTGTTCGTGAAAATGAATGTTTATCAGATCACAAGAGTTAAAATATCTTATGACTCAGAAAGATTGAATTGTGACAGGAGATGTAATTGCTAAAAGATTAGAGCTATTGACTACCATTGAGAAAAAAATGTTGTTGCTGATGCATTAATCTGAAAACTTGTTTGCTCTACGTACAATGAATACTCATTTGCTCTTTTTTATGACGGCTCGACTGTAGTTGAGTTGAAATGAGACATTGTTTGTACAGAAGATTTATAAAGCTCAGAAGACTGATAATGAAATGTTAGCTAAAAAAGTTCAATTAATTCGAACCCTGATTCGGAGTTTCAAGTTGATCGCGATGATTGTTTAAGATCAAGGCCAAATATGTGTTTTGAGAAATTCATAGTTGATTCAGATGATTTTGAACAAAACACATAATAGTCGTTTATCTATTCATCTGGGAAGTATGAAAATGTATAACAATTTGAAACAACTCTATGGGCAAGGCATGAACGGATATCTTAGAGTTCGTTTCTAAATGGTTGATATGTCAGCAAGTTAAAGCTGAGCATTAGTATCGTCTGGTTTATTACATCCGATTATGATTCCCAAGTGGAAATGGATAGAGTGACTATGGATTTTGTTTCAGGTTTACCCTTATCTTCGAGTAAGAACATGCAGTCGGTGGTGTTGACAGTTGACAAAATCGTCTCATTTCATTCCAGTATGAATAGATTATTCACTTGAAAAGTTACTGAGTTGTATATCTCTGAGGTTGTGAGATACACGGAGTACTTGTTTCTATTATTTCAGATACAGACCCAAAATTCACATCGAGATTTTGGAAGAAACTGTAAAATGCACTGGGTACAAAACTAAAATGTAGTACCACATTTCACCCGCAAACGGATGGTCAATCCGAGCGAGTTATACAGATACTTGAAGATATGTTGAGATATTGTATTCTTGAATTCAAAGGTACGTAGGAATAGTATTACCATTAATGAATTCACATATAACAACAGCTTTCAATCGAGTATTAAAATGACACCGTACGAGCTCTATACGTCGTAAGTGTAGAACACCATTTACAATGAACTAGTGAGAATAAGATTTCGGGTCGATTCATTAAAGAGACTGAGCAGAAAGTGAAAGTAATTTGTGATAGTCTGAAAGCAGCGTCAGATCGATAGAAATCATACGCAGACTTGAAACGCAAAGATATTGAGTTTCAGATCGGGATAAAGTGTTTTTGAAAGTATCTCCGTGGAAGAAAATACTTTGATTTGGTCGTAAAGGCAAATTGAGTCCAAGATTCATCGGGCCGTATGCGATTATCGAGCGAGTTGGACCAGTAGCTTATCGGCTAGCATTGTCATCTAAGCTAGAAAAGATTCATAATGTATTTCATGTATCAATGCTACGCAGGTACAGATCTAATCCTTCGCATATTATTTCCTTGACCGAAGTTGAGATTCAGTCAGATTTAACGTATAGTGATGAACCAATCCGAATTCTAGCTCATGAGATTAAAGAGCTGAGAAATAAAGGAATATCATTAGTAAAAGTGTTATGGCATCGAAACAGGGTAGAAGAAGCGATGTGGGAACCCGAGGATGCTCTGAGAAAGCAATATCCAAACCTATTCACTAGTAAGATTTTCGGGGACGAAAATCCCTAAGGGGGAGAGTTGTAACAGTTCGGTTTTAGCCAAATCAGAACAGTGGTTTCAAAATCACAAATCTAAGGCTGTAAAATTATTTTAATATTATTTTGGTGTTTTACAGTATGTGATTATATATGTATGAAAGGTTCATGTGATAATTTTATCGTTTAAGTGGTTAATTGATTAAATGACTAAATCGCGTAAAATGCAAAAGTTGCATTCTATATCTTAAAAGTGTCTATTTGCTATGAGGCATTAAATAAGTGGTCCTTATGTTGATATTAGACCATTGATTGTGATAATAGATATTTATGGAGATGCATTATAAAATTTTAAGTTAAATTATTAAGGATAAATAGGTAAATGGAAAATTAAGTTTATCCATCTTCATGCCTTAGCCGAATTTTGTAAAAGAAAAACATCATCTTATGCTCAACTAGGGTTCGGCTCTTTGAATCTTTGATTAAGGTATGTATTTTGCTTGGTTTTAGATGATTTCTATGTTTTCGTGATCGTTACTTTGAGTACTACCTTGTCCATGTCTCAATTTTTGAAAGTATTGATAATTTTAGAAGTTGCCATTGATGAATTCATGTGTTCTTGGATGTTTGATGATGAAATATGAAAGTTTGGTATTTGATATACATGTTTTGTAAAGTGATTTTGAGTAAAAATGTCAATTAGGGATTAAATTGAGAAAATGTGAAATGTTGGGTTAAAAGTGTGAAATAAATGAAAATATCGGTTATTTTCGAGCCTATAGAAATTCGACTAGCATGTATTTGAAAGAAAGTGGGTAATTTTATGTATTTATGAAACAAGTAAATTGTAAGAAATGTGAAAGTTTAGGGCTAAAGTGCAAAAATGCTTAAATATGTGTTTCTGGACTAAATTGAATGTGTTGATGAATAAAAGAGTTAATTTTGAATGTATATAGATCAAGAATGAAAGAAAATGGATTTAGATCGGGGAAAAGCGAAAGTTGACGAATAGTCGATTCAGACCGTTTATTCCGAACACGAGGTAAGTTCATATGCAAATAAATGTCTTTGAATTTAATTATATATATGTTTTATTATCATTAAATTACTACGAATGTCAAACAAGAAAATATGAGCATGAATTGATGAAGTTACAACATCTGAAAGTCCTGTATGAACCTTAGGAATAGAATAGGATACGAATATCATGACACTAGGTTATCGTGATGTGATTACATGTAAGACATGTCTGGGACATTGGAATTGTAGTAAGATTACGTGCAAGACCATGTCTAAGACATTGGCATCGTTAATCGATTTTGTGTAAGACACTGTTCGGATAGTGGCATCGATATGTAATAACATGTAAGACCATATCTTGGATATAGACCATATCTTGGATATGACATTGTACAAGCTTATGTAATTTCCAAGTATCCTTAATGATTCCAAAGACTTAACGGGCAAAGTCAAGTCGAGAAAGAATATGTGAATGAGTAAGTGACTCAGGAACGTACAAAATTCATACGAGTATTGAAAAGAGGAAATATTTGATGAACTCGATTAATACATTGAATATATGTTCACTGAGAAAGGTTTGTGAATTTGAATGAGATTAGCCATGTTAAGCATATTTGAATTGATATGTAAATGTTCATGTGATGACTTTATTTGTATATGGCTTACTAAGCTTTTAAAGCTTACTTTGTGTGTTTTTTCCCTGTTTGTATAGATTATCGAAGCTAGCTCAAACTCGGGGATCGTCAGGAAACATCATCACACTATCGATTATCTCGTTGGTACTTTTTGAAGATTTGTATATATGGTATATGGCATGTAACACCCCTTACCTATATCCGACACCGAGACAGGGTTCGAGGCGTTATCAGACTTAAACATTCACAAACATGCGAAAATCGGGCCATAAAATTTCGTCCAAATTAAAACTTTTCAAATACATGTATATCGTCCCTTATACGGGCCTTCGAGGCCTAGAACATACATCGAGGTGGTTCGGGACTAAACTAAGAACTTTAGAAAGTTTTGGGGAACTTATAAAAAAATTTCATGAAACAGGGTCACACGCCCGTGTGTCTCCAACATGCCCGTGTCCTTAGGCCGTGTAACTCTCTGTTTATGATGTCAGCAAAAAAAATAAAACCACTCGGCCAGATCACAAGCCCATGTGCTAGGTCGTGTCCTCCACATGGTTGAGACACATGGTCGTGTCTTTACCCGTGTGACTAACACTTAGGCTATTTTCCAAGCCTTTTTTTTTTTGCTTAATCTTTCACAAACTATAACTTCAATTTGATGGTTTCATATCCGTTATTAAAACTCAAAGTAATATTCGTATGATTACATACATGTGAATCACATACTATTATAATATCTAGTCTAAACACACCCATTCAGATTCTTTGGCTTTACCATTTTAATAACTCTCTATAATCTTACCCCATGTTCAATAACATACCATTTACTCTCAACGAAAACAGCAAGTATACATATCATGATATCATCTAATCATAGCAATCAAGCCAAATCATCTAACCACTTCACAGGGTAATATCACATAACTTGGATAACTAGGCTTACAATCCATAACCATCATAAGCCATATCTCATTGCTATATACAATGTACTAATATAAGCCAACATCTTGGTCAAAACATAAGAGCACATATCAATCATTAAGTCCCTATACATGCCACTTACTATAAGACATTAAGATTCATCAATACTCCAAAGGTGGTAACTTGATAGTGTGAGGTTGCCTCCGATGATCTCCAACCCCGAGCCAACCTGACAACACTAAAAAAATGGAGAGTAGGGAGTAATATTAAAGCTTATTAAGTCCATATGAAAATAATACGCAAATTATCAACATGATTCTATGGTAATATAACCATAATTATACTTTTACTTATAATCTGGTCATATTGTTTTCTCAGATCATAGTCACTAAATTATTTATATCTAGAGCTACGAAACTCCAAATCAAAATCCGCTAATTTTTCCTGAAACTAAACTCGTATATCTTCTTATCATAAAGTTTTCAGAATTTTTGGGTTAGCCAATAACTATATTTTATTCTTTAAATTCACCCATGTTCTGCTGTTTGACAGCTTCGACCCTTCTTTACTAAAAGTTGATTATTTCTTAGTACGGGATTCAATTAATGTTTCTATCTATTTATATTGAAAATATAATCATTAAGGATTTAGTCATATAAATTCTAACCCATAATAATTTTTGTACAACTTTTAATGATTTTCCAATGTTGAGGCAGGGGAGCCTGAAATCACTCTGACTTTGTCTCACAAAAGTTCAAATATCTCATAATATGAAACTCTTTTGCTTACACCGTTTCTTCTATGTTAAACTATGCTCAATAATATTTAATTTAATATCTTATTAAGTCTCTAATTCAATTTCCAAAATTTTTAGTGGATTTTCGAAATCACACAACTGTTGATGTTCAAAACTGTTTTAGTGCAATATCATGATAACTATCATGTGATGGCATAATAACATAATCACCAAGATTATTCATCATTCGAGCATTCTAGATTATTAATCAAATATTCATATATATATATATGAATATACCTTTTTGTCATATATCATCCTGTAACAAAGCATTACTCATGATTATAGCATATGTACCTGTACGTATCTGTAGCATATCCAATAACTTTACCTTCATTACCATGCCCATCTCGGGACTTTCATCGTATCATTCATTATAATATACGATGAACACTTTGAATACTATTGGATACACGGAAACTTGCACATAAGTGCCACATAAACAAACGTAGCCAAAGCTACCACATAACATCTAACATATCCAAAGTTTAGTTTATTTAATTTTGTTAAAGGTGTCTTGTGCTTTTGATTTGTTTATTTATGCAAGTAAAATCATGGCTATGTTTCTTATGCATTATGAATGTAAAGAAATGACTGATTGACTAATTAATCTAATCAAGGTTTTAATTAATTGACAAAATACTTGTGTGGTGTATGTTTAATCATTTAGGGATTAAATTTGTAATAATACCAAAACTATTATTACCTTACATAGCCTCATATGAAGTTTTGCTTATGAAATTACAAGTTTATTAAACATAGAAATATGTGAGATAAACTTAATACTAAATAAGTCTAACATTTTTACTCAATTAAATAAAGGTTTGTAAATGATCAACTTGCCATGGAATCTCCATAACATCTTTTAACAGTGCTTAAATAAATCTAAGCTAGGAAAGAAAATTATTCTAACACAAGCATGCTATTATAATAACTCTAGAAAAAACTTGCATAATTTTTGTGTTTATTTTATTTTGCATACTTAGGTAATTTTTAGTTAATTAAATTAGTTACTCAATCCGCTCTTACTTGTTTGCATCATATTTTAATCTATATTATTTTCACTACCAATATGTTTAAGTTTTAATTTTTTACAAAGATTTTCTTATGCAATCCATGTGGAGATGATACTCTATACTTATCACTTTATTACTTGTCAACAATTGTGTACACTTGCACATTTCGTCAAACCAAGACTTTTTTGCAATTACTTCTCTATGAGATCATGTTTGTTGGTTCTCACTTGTGTGCTTAAGAAGGATAGTCATGTATATTTCTCGTGACCACTTACGTTAAAGGATAAATCCTGATGAATACCTTCAACCATGAACCATCATTAATGCTATGTCTAATTGATTTCAGTAGATGGATCCTTAATTTCGACTACATAGTCAGACACAATTATTTCATATAGTGTCTCAAACCACACACTTGATTGAATAAACAGTTCACCCGTTTCGGGAGTATAGAGGAATACTCTTGTACTATCCTAAAAAGAATCTAGCAGACTAACATATAGAAAAAATAACATCCTTACTATTTGCCATACATTGGATTCAAGTGTAGGTTGTGCTATTAGCATGCAGACTCATTCTTGATGAACTTAGCAATAGATTCACATACTTGAACGAATCTACTAACTCCTACAAGAGTGAATTTCATGGCTGCTATAGATGTAAAGTTGTAAAACCAGAGCTGGCGGATTGATATAACTTGCATACACCTCATTTCATCCAATAGTACAGGCACGACAACCTTCTCATAACATTAAGTCACCTTTTAGCTGAGTCAAACAAATGGGACTTACCACAGAATCATGATTTTAACATTGTTCTGACGAACTTTCCTCGCATATAATAGTCCTGGGGAACTCTCCACCCATCAGATAGTCTTGACAAGCTTCCCACATAAGACAATCTTGACAAATCTTCCACATAACAGTCTTGGTGGACCTTCCATATAGGATAGTCCTAATGGACCTTTCACATAAGATAGTCCTAACGGACCTTCCACATAATATAGTCTATATGGACCCTCCACATATGATAGTATTGATGGACCTTCCATACATGATAGTCCTAATAGACCTTCCACATATATGGTAATGCCATGGCCATGGTCTTCCATATGTCCCAAAAGGGCTCTCATTTGTCCCACACAAGGCGTACCGTTCTCCGAATAATTTCAAATCTATTTTACTGGCTTAATCCAACCGAACCTCCCTCAAAGCCGTATACATAAAATGCGTATGCAATCCATGCATGACCATCCGAACCTTCTGAAAGTCACATAAGTAGAAAGCATATCATATACACTATAACACCCCACACTCGAGTCCTACACCGGGACGAGATACGAGGCGTTACCTCACTTAAACACATGCATTCCAACGTTTTCGATTCATTAAGACTTGATCAAACTTAAAAATTTTTCAAACTCTGTTCAAATTGCTAAACAAAGGCCTACGAGGCCTCAAACATCCATTGGAAACCATTCAGGACTAATTCGGGTCCTTAATCAACTTTCGAAAATTAACCCAAAAAAACAGGGCACACGCCCATGTGTTCATGATGACACAGTCGTGCTAATGGCCTATGTGACACACACGGACTAAGCCTCTAGGGACATGCCCATGCCCCACGTCCGTCTGAATTAAATTCTAAATTCGAACCTACAGGGGTTTTCACAAGGCCTGACACACGCCCATGTCTCTCACACAGCCATGAAATGCCCGTGTCCTAGCCCATGTCTAAAAACCTTGACATTCAATTTCTGATGTCAGCAATCCTTAAGGGTCACACAGCCAAGGCATACGCCCGTGTGCTAGGCCGTGCTCTTCACACTGCTGAGACACACGGCCGTGTCTCTTCCCGTGTGTTTACTACCATGCATACTGACTTGAAATTTTTACGTGTAGGGGACACACGGCCGGACCACACGCCCATGGTTCTGACACACGCCTGTGTGTCTACCCGTGTGGACAACATAAGGCTATTTATCAAGCCTTTTGCCACTCTGAAACACCATATAACAACAATCCACCATGCTAAGATTAAGATAATATGATTTCTCAATCCATTAACTACATCTAAAGCTTTTACACATTCCATATATACTTAAGCAATCAACAAATTACTCATTCATGAAAGAGCTTTTTGTATTCATAAAACAACTTTCAACTTTTACCATTTTTCCATGTCCTTGTACAAAATGAATCAATTTCTAAAATGAGCCAACACATTTGGCCAATTTACATTGACACAAAACTTAAAACCAAGTTCCTATACATGCCATAATCAAAATAAAGAGATCTAACTACACCAAGTGCTTCGATTGATAGTGTGATCAATGCCTCCGACGTCTGTTGATCCACAAGCTAAATAGGCAACACTATAAGAAGATGGAAAGAAACAGGGTAAGCATAAAGCTTAGTAAGTTTCATGAAAATAGATGTAGCAACAACTTTACCATTCATCATCATGCTCTTAATACAAAAGTAGGCATAAGCACAACTTACTCATCACTATCCAATACAATTCACATAGCATATACTAAGCTCACATCTCATACATTTCAAATAGGTACCTGTACCACTCACAACATGGTTATACTTTTCTTGTTTAACTTAAATTGTAACTCTCACCGTTGAACCATTTGAAATGTTATCGGATATTCACTAAGCCTCAAACTTAGGGTATAATGCCGATGCCATGTTCCAAACATGGTCTTACACTGGCTTTCACATTAAGTCAATGCCATGTCCCAAACATGGTCTTACACTGACACGTCATGCAGCCGATGCATGTCTTAGACATATCTTACACTAACTCTCGTCTCAATGCCAATGTCATGTCCCAGACATGGTCTTACACTAGCTCTCATAATGTGGCCGATGCATGTCCTAGACATGCCTTACACTAGCACACAAATAACCGAATGTCATGGCACGAATAACCGATTTATTTCCTAAGGTTCAAATGGGAGTTCTATTATCTCAATATCATCATACATAACCATTTCCACAATCAAGCAATTTATGCTATATCAATTCAAACACATATAATAACAATATAGTTGTATCATTTACATACAACTTACCTCGGATTACAAAATGTGGATGACTAGCTCGGCTTAGTCCACTTGCTTCGCTTTTCCCCTGTCTAGGCCCAAATTTGGTAATTCTTGATCTAAAATGATAGAAATTCATTCATCTCATTAGCATTTTACTGTAGACACTTGAAAACTCATAATTAGGCAAAATGACCTTTTGCCCCTAGATTTTCACAAAATGACCATTTTACCCCTAGGTCTGAAAATCGATTTTTATCATATTTTCTCACTAACCAAGCCTAGCCGATTACTCTTTATGCTAGAAGTAGTCCAAAATTCTCAATATTTCATACATTTATCACCTATTTTACAACTTATGCAAAATGGTCCGTTTTAGGACTTTCATGAGAAATCCCTATACAAAAGTTGTTTATTTCACAACCATGATTCATTTTCTTCCATAAAATTTCAAAAAAAATCATGAACACTCTCATGGTAAAACCCTAGACTTTCAACCATTTTATAAAATAGTCCTGTTATTAAAAAGTTCATGCTACAATGGGTCCAAAAATACAAAAATCATCAAGAATAACCTTCTACATGACTTACTTGCAAGAGATACAAATGGATGATATTTTGAGATCTTTAAACCCCCTTTTGATGCTGAAAATTGGTGAAGAAGAAGAAGATGATAAAGTGATATCATCTTTTCTTTATTTTATTTCTCTTTTGTCAAAAGCCACCAACACCTACCTAACCTTTGACTATTTGAATTTTTTGTCCCTTTGCCGGCCATCACTTATATAATGGCCAAATTTCACTTTAAGGACCCCCAATTTATGATACATGGCAATTTAACACCCTTAACTATCAAATTAAAACTTTTTCACTTTATACGATCCATTCCTTTTTCGCAATTAAGCTCACAAACGCTAAAATTATTTCACCAAATTTTTCATGCACTAATATAAACATGCTATAACTCTAAAATAATAATAAAATACTTTCTCCAACTTTGGATTGGTGGTCTCGAAACTGCTGTTCTGACTAAGCCTAAAATCGGGCTGTTACATACACATTTCACCAAGAAAGACTATGAATCATACAACAAATAACACGCCAAAATTTTCATTGATATATCATAATCATACTTACTACCAGCTAATCATAACACTTTAATACACAATAAAGCATTACGCCAAACAATTCATTTACTCAACATAGTTAGCTTACAACCATTTGTATATTTACATGCCACACTACTCACAATCACCATATATCATTACTTTGCCATAACATTATTGGATCTGGTGCCTTAAGTGTAGTATTTTCATCAATATACTCTTATGATTTTTTCGAACAAATTGGTTAATAGAAACATTCAATAATTACTTTAATATACTTTGTATAATTGTACTCACTTGTTTTGCATGCAAAGAAAAATGGAAGCAAATGTTGCTCATTGGTTGTCTAATGTTTTTACTAATACAAAAGAGGTATTACGTGGTCGAATCATAATACGAAAAGACAACTTGTATTAGTAAAAAAACCTAAACATGCCCTTAATCTAATTGGAAATAAGTAAGCTGATTAAAAGACTAATATGTCATCTATCAAGTCCAGTAGGGGAGATGCATTGTCTTGGGCATCAAAGAGAATGACTCCTAGAAGATAAAGACATAGATGTGACTAACTGGACTGATAGTACATTGGATAGAACCCAAGCAAAATAGATCCTAAATTCATTTATGGATTTATTCACTTGTGGCATTCGTAGTATGGGATACCTAAATCCTGAGTGGATGGTAGTCTATGTATATGTGACTCGTACACTTTGATGTAAATAAAAGCCCAAGTTTAAATAGATAAGGAACTAAAAGCTGGTGCATTAGGTGTATGACTTCTGTAGTATGTAGCATCATTAACAATTGTGGAATTCATAGCCTAAAACATGGGTAAATGATATGTTCTCATTAGCATTACTCGGTTGATGAAAAGTAAACAATACCATGAGTCATCCATCTTTGTAATGGATAACTTGATCACTAATTGATAGTAATTGACTTTTCATGAAGGAAGATGTAATGGTTACCATAAGCTAAGATAGGATCATATTAGGAGAGTGAATATTATCCCAAAGAGATCAAGTCCTATGAGGGTAACACACTAATGATAAGGTCATTGGATGAGCACTAAGTAGTTGTTTTCGTAATGGTATGTCGCTAAGGAGAGCTCAGTCATGATACTTTAGTGGAATGACTTCATGACTAAATGAGTTTATAATTAATCGGTGAAAATTCAAAACATAATTATAAATCATTTGAGCCTCAACTACATGTCCAATTGGTCCCTCCGCTAGCTCATTGAAACCAAAAATGAATTACGTGTTTGAATAGAAATGAGCAGGATGAATAGGAAAAGAGATATAAGAAACATTCAAGAATTATTATGGTTTTCTCTGAAATAGAGAAATGGAATCATTTGGAAATGAATGTAGGTTTCCAAAAATTGTAATGAAAATGAAAATGGAAATGGAAACTTGTAATCCTATATAGGATTACGTAAAAAATGATGGAAGAAAGAGTTTATTTTTGGACCGTTTTGAAGCTCGAAAATAAAAATAAATCATTCGAACATAGTGAACATGTTGAGTTATGACATATTGAACGAACTTTCTCAAAATTTTATCGGGGGTAAAATTGTTAAAATTATACCAAGGTAAAATTGGGTGAGAAAATTATTTAATATGTAGATATTAAAGTTTATTTTTGGAAATAAAAAAAACTTAATCGAGTTGGATCATATTACAGTGTACTAGGTCAACAAGACACAGTAAGTACTCGTAAATGGACCCAATGTGAGAGAGGCCCAAAACCCATCATATAACATGAGGGGAGTGGCAACCCTGGTAGAAATACAGGGATGATTCATTCACCCCTCTCCTACTCTAAGTAGGATGTTGTTTTTTCTATTTAGAATAAACCTCTAAAACTTTCCAATGGTTCCTACCTTCTTTACCTATAAATAGATGACAACAGTAGAGCTATTAACACAACTTTTGAGAGATTGATATTCTGTTGGAAAATAGAGAGAATTTATTCTCAACTTATAAAAATATTTTTTAGAATGACAATTTTACCAGGTTCTATTATAGAAGAGAGAATTTTTGTTTCACCCTAAAATGAAAACTTTTTCTAGTTTTGTGTTTTGATTCAATTGGTTTGAACCCACACTCAATGTCACACCCCTTAACCCGTATTTGACATCAAAACAGGGTTACGGAGCATTACCAAACTTATAAAATCAAGCATTTCATAAATAATTATCATTCAAAACAAAAATCAATCATAATCATTCATATAGTCCCTAATACGAGCCCTCAAAGCCCAAAATAGACATTAAAAGTGGTTCGAGACTAGACCGGGCACTAAAGGAGTTTTTAGGAAAACATGGAAAATTTTCAAAGTGGAGGGGACACATGCCCGTGTGGCTAGGCTGTGTGTCTCAAACAGCCAAGGGAAATGCCCGTGTGGCCAGGCCGTGTGTCTCACATGACCAAGGGACATGCCCGTGTCTCACAACATCTAGGCATTCAAAATGGGATCACATGGTATGTCCCAACACGTGTGCGACCCCGTGTAACTCACTGACTTGTGTCACAAGGCCAGACCACATGCCCGTGTGCCAGGCCATGTACCCATTGAAATGGCCTGACACACCCGTATGCCAGGTCGTGTGATAATTGGAGGGTATAGTGACTTCTGCAACATGGCCATGCCACACGCCTTTGTGCTAGGCCGTGTGAAGCTACTGACTTGCAACCATTAGGAAACTCGAGGGACATTGTAACACCCTGAATTTGGGCCTAGAAGTATTGGGCCTTGAGTGTGGGTCCGTAAGGAGGTTGTATATAGGATTTAATTGTGCAATGAAATGACACAATTAAATGTCTGCTTTGGTGGTTAATGGCCCTGAGAAGTGTTAGAGAAATCTTGGGTTCAAACTTGGGCTTTAGCAAAAATTTTGGTATTAAGAGAAAAAAATCTGGATGGTTGGACGAGGGCTTTTAAATTATTGCGTTAAATAAATGACACAGGGAAGCTTGTAGTCTAGTGGTTGTGGCGTCATTAAGGTTGTATGGGAGCCTGGGTTCAAGCCTTGGCTCTTGCAATTTATTTTGGTTTTTTTAAGGGAACTTAGACTTTGGCCTTTAGACCTTATAATTAATTGGGGATAAAATATGACAAAAAAGCCTTGTGGCTTAGTGGCAAGTAGCGTGTGGAGCATTTGAGGGGAGGCATGGGTTCGAATCCCATGGCAAGCAAAGAGCATTTATTTTGCTAACAGGGGTGGCAAGAGTTGGTGTTGAATTTAAACTCTGATGTTGGAGGGATCCCACATCGGGAAGCTAACATAAGAGTGGATGCAAAGCTGGCTTTAAATAGAGGGAACCATGAGGAGAGTAAAGGTACCTTTCTTGGCTAAACCCTTTCGCTGTATGGCGTGCTCGTTTGGGTTGGGCGTCGGCTAAGAGTGCTCGGAGCGTGGATTAACTCCAGTCTCCTATCAGGTGTGTATTTCTCACTACTCTAGCTGTAGGATGGCTACTTCAGGCCGTGATGGGCCGAAAGGGGCTATGTGGGCCCAATGGGCCTACGGGCCCAATTGGATAAGCTGTTTGATTGTATAGTAAATATTGGACTAGGCTAGGTGAATCTCATATTTGTGGCTAGATTTGGGCTAAAAGGGCCACACGAGCGTGTGGGCCCATTTGGGCTGAGAATGGGCTTTAGGGCCATTCGTATTGTTATCCCTGTTTAGAATACTTTAGTTTGCCAAATTCCAGAAATGCCCTCGACTTGTAAAATTATGAAAGTACCCTCAATTTATAGAATTACTGTTTTACCATCGATTTATAGAATTACCGTTTTACCCTCGATTTACAGAATTACCATTTTACCCTCAATTTATAGAATTACAGTTTTACCCTCGATTTATAGAATTATCATTTTACCCTCGATTTATAGAATTACCGTTTTACCCTCGATTTATAGAATTATTGTTTTACCTTCGATTTACAGAATTACCATTTTACCTTCGATTTATTATATTACTAAAATACCATTGGTTTACAAAATTACCAAAATACCCTCAATCAGTAAATTACCAAAATACCCCTGGTTTGTAAAATTACTAAAATACCCCTGGTTTGTAAAATTACCAAAATACCCCTGGCTTGCAAAATTACCAAAATACCCCTGATTTATAAAATATCGAAATACTCTCGATTTGTAAAATATCAAAATACCCATGTAGGGTTGAATTATCGAAATAACCCTGTAGGGTATAATTACCGAAATACCCCTGTAGGGTAGAATTACTGAAATAACCCTATAGGGTAGAATTACCGAAATACCCCTATAGGGTAAAATTATTGAAATACCCCTGTAGGGCAAAATTACCAAAATACCTTTGTAGGGTAGAAATACTGAAATACCCCTGTAGGGTAGAATTACCGAGATACCCTTGTGGGGTAAAATTACCATTTTGCCCCTAGGGTGTTAAATGAGTGTTTTGCCCTTGTGGGCAAGTGACTGACTTGGACTGTGTGGTTGACGGATTTGATTGTGAATATATGTTGGTGATATGAATGACTTGACTGTGATTGTTTGATTCAAATATGGGCATGACATTCTGCATACATGACATGTTGCATGGGTTGGGTTTTATAAATGGAGGAAGTGCTAAAAGGGCAATGCCCCAGTTTACCGAAAAGGGCTTTGCCTCGGTTTATCAAAAAGGGCTTTGCCCCAGTTATTAAAAGAGGCTAGGCCTCCAGTTATATGATAAAGCAGCTATGCAACCGGTGGAGAGTTTGGTTGGGTGGGTTGAGTTATTCCCCACATGGAGAGCTTGGTTGGTACGGGTGGAGAGTAGCGGATGGTGGGTTGAGTAGTCTCCCCAAATGGGCTTGCATACATCCATTGGTATTACATGTGATATTGAAATGGGCCTATGGGCCATACCGCTTACAGTAAAGGCATCGGCCAATGCTATGATTTATGAAAAGGCTTCGGCCTAGTGATATGATTTATGAAAAGGCTTCGGCCCAGTATATGTCGAGACTGAATTAGGGCTTAGGTCCATATTGCTACTGTTTAAAGGCTAAGGCCCAGACTGTACTGTTACTGAATAGGGATTTGGCCCAGATTGTACTGACACTGTGTTATTCATTGTTTGTTTGTTGTTGGGGTTACACACTGAGTTTTCGTAAACTCACTCCATTTCTAAGTGTGCAGGTAATCCCGAAGCTTAGATGGTTTGGAGCTGCGAGGGACTCGGAGATGGCCACACTACTGTTTCTGTTTCTTTTAATTGCAGTAAGTAATCGGTTTATTTTTTTATAAGTTTTATCTTAATTAATATTATTATTTGGTTTTGGGTTGTAATAAGGCCATTTTAATTATTTTTCTAGGATTATTTTATTTTATACCCTATATTTTACTGATAACAATCCAAAATGGGTTAGACTTAGGGCGCATTTCCAAAATGATAATTGTTTCAAAATAACGCAACGATATAATTAATCGGTTTATCAAAAATATCTACTTAAATGAATTCCAACTCATTTTTCTCAAAACCTAACCTCGCACCAAAGTGTGGCAATGGTTGTGGGCATGTCTAGGATTGGATCCAATCAAGAGCTTGGTACTTAAGCAGCCTTCATGGCTCACCTCCTCTGTTACGGATTCTTACCTGGTGCCCAGCTTCCATTCACTTGGTTAAGCTTAACAAAAGTTGGTTTTAAAACGCTAAAACGAAACGTGGATTTTTAACTTCAATGTGGCACGTCGGATTCGGCCGTAACGTCTGGGCCAGGTTTGGGGTGTAACATTTAGTGGTATCAGAGCCAAGTTACAAAACTCGGTTGTGGTATGGGTAACAGAAAATTATTGTTATTTTTTTTCTTTTTTTGAAATTGGGTTTTTTTTTAAATTTTATTTTAAAATTTATGAACAAAACTTGACTTGTTTCTGAAAAGATGTTATTGAAAGTGTGGCACACCGAGTCTCCAGCACCAAATCTGTAAGTTCTCTAACTCTGTTTACTGTTATAGATTGAAATGATATATTGAGAAACCACTATAGATAGTAGCACAATACTGGAACTCTCTAGTTAGAGTAAACTGTAACGCTTGAATTTAGATTTAGTCTTTATTTGGTGTGCATTCAGGAAATGTAGAAATTGTTTGCATGTGAAATCTATCCGCTCCGATGGATAAATGTTTTGGGTGTATGTTACTATTAATAGTGTCAGAGTGCGCAGCGAAAGTGTGGTGGTGTAGTCTGAGAGTGGAAAATTTAGAGGAAAAAATTTCTTCAAGGGGGTAGAATTGTAACACATCGAATTTGGGCCTAGAAGTATTGGGCCTTGAGTGTGGGTCCATAAGGAGGTTGTATACAGGTATTTAATTGTGCAATGAAATGACACAATTAAATGTCTGCTTTGGTGGTTAATGGCCCTGAGAAGTGTTAGAGAAATCTTGGGTTCAAACTTGGGCTTTAGCAAAAATTTTGGTATTAAGAGTAAAAACCTGGATGCTTGGACGAGGGCTTTTAAATTATTGCGTTACATAAATGACACAGGGAAGCTTGTAGTCTAGTGGTTGTGGCGTCATTAAGGTTGTATGGGAGCCTGGGTTCAAGCCTTGGCTCTTGCAATTTATTTTGGTTTTTTTAAGGGAACTTAGACTTTGGCCTTTAGACCTTATAATTAATTGGGGATAAAATATGACACAAAAGCCTTGTGGCTTAGTGGCAAGTAGCGTGTGGAGCATCTGAGGGGAGGCATGGGTTCGAATCCCATGGCAAGCAAAGAGCATTTATTTTGCTAACAGGGGTGGCAAGAGTTGGTGTTGAATTTAAACTCTGATGTTGGAGGGATCCCACATCGGGAAGCTAACATAAGAGTGGATGCAAAGCTGGCTTTAAATAGAGGGAACCATGAGGAGAGTAAAGGTACCTTTCTTGGCTAATCCTTTTCCCTGTATGTCGTGCTCGTTTGGGTTGGGCGTCGGCTAAGAGTGCTCGGAGCGTGGATTAACTCCAGTCTCCTATCAGGTGTGTATTTCTCACTACTCTAGCTGTAGGATGGCTACTTCAGGCCGCGATGGGCCGAATGGGGCTATGTGGGCCCAATGGGCCTACGGGCCCAATTGGATAAGCTGTTTGATTGTATAGTAAATATTGGACTAGGCTAGGTGAATCTCATATTTGTGGCTAGATTTGGGCTAAAAGGGCCACACGAGCGTGTGGGCCCATTTGGGCTGAGAATGGGCTTTAAGGCCATTCGTATTGTTATCCCTGTTTAAAATAATTTAGTTTACCAAATTACAGAAATGCCCTCGACTTGTAAAATTATGAAAGTACCCTCATTTTATGGAATTACTGTTTTACCCTTGATTTATAGAATTACCGTTTTACCCTCGATTTACAGAATTACCATTTTACCCTCAATTTATAGAATTACCGTTTTACCCTCGATTTATAGAATTACCATTTTACCCTCGATTTATAGAATTACCGTTTTACCCTCGAGTTATAGAATTATCGTTTTACCTTCGATTTACAGAATTACCATTTTACCCTCGATTTATTATATTACTAAAATACCATTGGTTTACAAAATTACCAAAATAGCCTCAATCAGTAAATTACCAAAATACCCCTGGTTTGTAAAATTACTAAAATACCCTTGGTTTGTAAAATTACCAAAATACCCCTGGCTTGCAAAATTACCAAAATACCCCTGATTTATAAAATATCGAAATACTCTCGACTTGTAAAATATCAAAATACCCATGTAGGGTTGAATTATCGAAATAACCCTGTAGGGTATAATTACCGAAATACCCCTGTAGGGTAGAATTACTGAAATAACCCTATAGGGTAGAATTACCGAAATACCCCTATAGGGTAAAATTACTGAAATACCCCTGTAAGGCAAAATTACCAAAATACCTTTGTAGGGTAGAAATACTGAAATACCCCTGTAGGGTAGAATTACCGAGATACCCTTGTGGGGTAAAATTACCATTTTGCCCCTAGGGTGTTAAATGAGTGTTTTGCCCTTGTGGGCAAGTGACTGACTTGGACTGTGTGGTTGACGGATTTGATTGTGAATATATGTTGGTGATATGAATGACTTGACTGTGATTGTTTGATTCAAATATGGGCATGACATTCTACATACATGACATGTTGCATGGGTTGGGTTTTATAAATGGAGGAAGTGCTAAAAGGGCAATGCCCCAGTTTACCGAAAAGGGCTTTGCCCCGGTTTATCAAAAAGGGCTTTGCCCCAGTTATTAAAAGAGGCTAGGCCTCCAGTTATATGATAAAGCAGCTATGCTACTGGTGGAGAGTTTGGTTGGGTGGGTTGAGTTATTCCCCACATGGAGAGCTTGGTTGGTACGGGTGGAGAGTAGCGGATGGTGGGTTGAGTAGTCTCCCCAAATGGGCTTGCATACATCCATTGGTATTACATGTGATATTGAAATGGGCCTATGGGCCATACCGCTTACAGTAAAGGCATCGGCCAATGCTATGATTTATGAAACGGCTTCGGCCCAGTGATATGATTTATGAAAAGGCTTCGGCCCAGTATATGTCGATACTGAATTAGGGCTTAGGTCCATATTGCTACTGTTTAAAGGCTAAGGCCCAGACTGTACTGTTACTGAATAGGGATTTGGCCCAGATTGTACTGACACTGTGTTATTCATTGTTTGTTTATTGTTGGGGTTACACACTGAGTTTTCGTAAACTCACTCCATTTCTAAGTGTGCAGGTAATCCCGAAGCTTAGATGGTTTGGAGCTGCGAGGGACTCGGAGATGGCCACACTACTGTTTCTGTTTCTTTTAATTGCAGTAAGTAATCGGTTTATTTTTTTATAAGTTTTATCTTAATTAATATTATTATTTGGTTTTGGATTGTAATAAGGCCATTTTAATTATTTTTCTAGGATTATTTTATTTTATACCCTATATTTTACTGATAACAATCCAAAATGGGTTAGACTTAGGGCGCATTTCCAAAATGATAATTGTTTCAAAATAACGCAACGATACAATTAATCGGTTTATCAAAAATATCTACTTAAATGAATTCCAACTCATTTTTCTCAAAACCTAACCTCGCACCAAAGTGTGGCAATGGTTGTGGGCATGTCTAGGATTGGATCCAATCAAGAGCTTGGTACTTAAGCAGCCTTCATGGCTCACCTCCTCTGTTACGGATTCTTACCTGGTGCCCAGCTTCCATTCACTTGGTTAAGCTTAACAAAAGTTGGTTTTAAAACGCTAAAACGAAACGTGGATTTTTAACTTCAATGTGGCACGTCGGATTCGGCCGTAACGTCTGGGCCAGGTTTGGGGTGTAACATTTAGTGGTATCAGAGCCAAGTTACAAAACTCGGTTGTGGTATGGGTAACAGAAAATTATTGTTATTTTTTTATTGAAATTGGGTTTTTTTTTAAATTTTATTTTACAATTTATGAACAAAACTTGACTTGTTTCTGAAAAGATGTTATTGGAAGTGTGGCACACCGAGTCTCCAGCACCAAATCTGTAAGTTCTCTAACTCTGTTTACTGTTATAGATTGAAATGATATATTGAGAAACCACTATAGATAGTAGCACAATACTGGAACTCTCTAGTTAGAGTAAACTGTAACGCTTGAATTTAGATTTAGTCTTTATTTGGTGTGCATTCAGGAAATGTAGAAATTGTTTGCGTGTGAAATCTATCCGCTCCGATGGATAAATGTTTTGGGTGTATGTTACTCTTATTAGTATCAGAGTGCGCAGCGAAAGTGTGGTGGTGTAGTCTGAGAGTGGAAAATTTAGAGGACAAAATTTCTTTAAGGGGGTAGAATTGTAACACATCGAATTTGGGCCTAGAAGTATTGGGCCTTGAGTGTGGGTCCATAAGGAGGTTGTATACAGGTATTTAATTGTGCAATGAAATGACACAATTAAATGTCTGCTTTGGTGGTTAATGGCCCTGAGAAGTGTTAGAGAAATCTTGGGTTCAAACTTGGGCTTTAGCAAAAATTTTGGTATTAAGAGAAAAAAACCTGGATGCTTGGACGAGGGCTTTTAAATTATTGCATTAAATAAATGACACAGGCAAGCTTGTAGTCTAGTGGTTGTGGCGTCATTAAGGTTGTATGGAAGCCTGGGTTCAAGCCTTGGCTCTTGCAATTTATTTTGGTTTTTTTAAGGGAACTTAGACTTTGGCCTTTAGACCTTATAATTAATTGGGGATAAAATATGACACAAAAAGCCTTGTGGCTTAGTGGCAAGTAGCGTGTGGAGCATCTGAGGGGAGGCATGGGTTCGAATCCCATGGCAAGCAAAGAGCATTTATTTTGCTAACAGGGGTGGCAAGAGTTGGTGTTGAATTTAAACTCTGATGTTGGAGGGATCCCACATCGGGAAGCTAACATAAGAGTGGATGCAAAGCTGGCTTTAAATAGAGGGAACCATGAGGAGAGTAAATGTACCTTTCTTGGCTAATCCCTTTCCCTGTATGTCGTGCTCGTTTGGGTTGGGCGTCGGCTAAGAGTGCTCGGAGCGTGGATTAACTCCAGTCTCCTATCAGGTGTGTATTTCTCACTACTCTAGCTGTAGGATGGCTACTTCAGGCCGCGATGGGCCGAATGGGGCTATGTGGGCCCAATGGGCCTACGGGCCCAATTGGATAAGCTGTTTGATTGTATAGTAAATATTGGACTAGGCTAGGTGAATCTCATATTTGTGGCAAGATTTGGGCTAAAAGGGCCCCACGAGCGTGTGGGCCCATTTGGGCTGAGAATGGGCTTTAGGGCCATTCGTATTGTTATCCCTGTTTAGAATACTTTAGTTTACCAAATTACAGAAATGCCCTCGACTTGTAAAATTATGAAAGTACCCTCATTTTATGGAATTACTGTTTTACCCTTGATTTATAGAATTACCGTTTTACCCTCGATTTACAGAATTACCATTTTACCCTCAATTTATAGAATTACCGTTTTACCCTCGATTTATAGAATTACCATTTTACCCTCGATTTATAGAATTACCGTTTTACCCTCGATTTATAGAATTATCGTTTTACCTTCGATTTACAGAATTACCATTTTACCCTCGATTTATTATATTACTAAAATACCATTGGTTTACAAAATTACCAAAATACCCTCAATCAGTAAATTACCAAAATACCCCGGGTTTGTAAAATTACTAAAATACCCCTGGTTTGTAAAATTACCAAAATACCCTTGGCTTGCAAAATTACCAAAATACCCCTGATTTATAAAATATCGAAATACTCTCGATTTGTAAAATATCAAAATACCCATGTAGGGTTGAATTATCGAAATAACCCTGTAGGGTATAATTATCGAAATACCCTTGTAGGGTAGAATTACTGAAATAACCCTATAGGGTAGAATTACCGAAATACCCCTATAGGGTAAAATTACTGAAATACCCCTGTAGGGCAAAATTACCGAAATACCTTTGTAGGGTAGAAATACTGAAATACCCCTGTAGGGTAGAATTACCGAGATACCCTTGTGGGGTAAAATTACCATTTTGCCCCTAGGGTGTTAAATGAGTGTTTTGCCCTTATGGGCAAGTGACTGACTTGGACTGTGTGGTTGACGGATTTGATTGTGAATATATGTTGGTGATATGAATGACTTGACTGTGATTGTTTGATTCAAATATGGGCATGACATTCTGCATACATGAGATGTTGCATGGGTTGGGTTTTATAAATGGAGGAAGTGCTCAAAGGGCAATGCCCCAGTTTACCGAAAAGGGCTTTGCCCCGGTTTATCAAAAATGGCTTTGCCCCAGTTATTAAAAGAGGCTAGGCCACCAGTTATATGATAAAGCAGCTATGCTATCGGTGGAGAGTTTGGTTGGGTGGGTTGAGTTATTCCCCACATGGAGAGCTTGGTTGGTACGGGTGGAGAGTAGCGGATGGTGGGTTGAGTAGTCTCCCCAAATGGGCTTGCATACATCCATTGGTATTACATGTGATATTGAAATGGGCCTATGGGCCATACCGCTTACAGTAAAGGCGTCGGCCAATGATATGATTTATGAAAAGGCTTCGGCCCAGTATATGTCGAGACTGAATTAGGGCTTAGGTCCATATTGCTACTGTTTAAAGGCTAAGGCCCAGACTGTACTGTTACTGAAAAGGGTTTGGCCCAGATTATACTAACACTGTGTTATTCATTATTTTTTTGTTGTTGGGGTTACACACTGAGTTTTCGTAAACTCACTCCATTTCTAAGTGTGCAGGTAATCCCGAAGCTTAGATGGTTTGGAGCTACGAGGGACTCGGAGATGGCCACACTACTGTTTCTATTTCTTTTAATTGCAGTAAGTAACCGTTTATTTCTTTTATAAGTTTTATCTTAATTAATATTATTATTTGTTTTTGGGTTGTAATAAGGCCATTTTAATTATTTTTCTGGGATTATTTTATTTTATACCCTATATTTTACTGATAACAATCCAAAATGGGTTAGACTTAGGGCGCATTTCCAAAATGATAATTGTTTTCAAAATAACGCAACGATACAATTAATCAGTTTATCAAAAATATCTACTTAAATGAATTCCAACTCATTTTTCTCAAAACCTAACCTCCCACCAAAGTGTGGCAATGGTTGTGGGCATGTCTAGGATTTGATCCAATCAAAAGCTTGGTACTTAAGCAGCCTTCATGGCTCACCTCCTCTGTTACGGATTCTTACCTGGTGCCCAGCTTCCATTCACTTGGTTAAGCTTAACAAAAGTTGGTTTTAAAACGCTAAAACGAAACGTGGATTTTTAACTTCAATGTGGCACGTCGGATTCGACCGTAACGTCTGGGCCAGCTTTGGGGTGTTACATTTAGTGGTATCAGAGCCAAGTTACAAAACTCGGCTGTGGTATGGGTAACAGATAATTATTGTTATTTTTTTTTCTTTTTTTGAAATTGGGTTTTTTTTTAAAATTTTGTTTTAAAATTTATGAACAAAACTTGACTTGTTTCTGAAAAGATGTTATTGGAAGTGTGGTACACCGAATCTCCAGCACCAAATCTGTAAGTTCTCTAACTCTGTTTACTGTTATTGATTGAAATGATATATTGAGAAACCACTATAGATAGTAGCACAATACTGGAACTCTCTAGTTAGAGTAAACTGTAACGCTTGAATTTAGATTTAGTATTTATTTGATGTGCGTTCTGGAAATGTAGAAATTGTTTGCATGTGAAATCTATCCGCTCCGATGGATAAATGTTTTGGGTGTATGTTACTCTTATTAGTATCAGAGTGCGCAGGGAAAGTGTGGTGGTGTAGTCTGAGAGTGGAGAATTTCGAGGACAAAATTTCTTTACGGGGGTAGAATTGTAACACCTCGAATTTGGGCCTAGAAGTATTGGGCCTTGAGTGTGGGTCCATAAGGAGGTTGTGTACAGGTATTTAATTATGCAATGAAATGACACAATTAAATGTCTGGTTTGGTGGTTAATGGCCCTGAGAAGTGTTAGAGAAATCTTGGGTTCAAACTTGGGCTTTAGCAAAACTTTTGGTATTAAGAGAAAAAAACCTGGATGCTTGGATGAGGGCTTTTAAATTATTGTGTTAAATAAATGCACAAGGAAGCTTCTAGTCCAGTGGTTGTGGCGTCATTAAGGTTGTATGAGAGCCTGGGTTCAAGCCTTGGATCTTGCAATTTATTTTGGTTTTTTTAAGGGAACCTGGACTTTGGCTTTTAGACCTTATAACTAATTGGGGATAAAATATGACACAAAAAGCCTTGTGGCTTAGTGGCAAGTAGTGTGTGGAGCATCTGAGGGGAGGCATGGGCTCGAATCCCATGGCAAGCAAAGAGCATTTATTTTGCTAACATGGGGCGGTAAGAGTCGGTGTTGAATTTAAACTCTGATGTTGGAGGGATCCCACATCGGGAAGCTAACATAAGAGTGGATGCAAAGCTGGCTTTAAATAGAGGGAACCATGAGGAGAGTAAAGGAACCTTTCTTGGCTGATCCCTTTCGCTGTATGGCGTGCTCGTTTGGGTTGGGCGTCGGCTAAGAGTGCTCGGAGCGTGGATTAACTCCAGTCTCCTATCAGGTGTGTATTTCTCACTACTCTAGCTGTAGGTTGGCTACTTCAGGCCGCGATGGGCCAAAAGGGGCTATGTGGGCCCAATGGGCCTACTGGCCAAATTGGATAAGTTGTTTGATTGTGTAGTAAATATTGGACTAGGCTAGGTGAATCTCATATTTGTGGCTAGATTTGGGCTAAAAGGGCCACACGAGCGTATGGGCCCATTTGGCTGAGATTGGGCTTTAAGGCTATTCGTATTGTTATCCATATTTAGAATACTTTAGTTTACCAAATTATAGAAATGCCCTCGACTTGTAAGATTACCAAAGTACCTTCGATTTATAGAATTACTGTTTTACCTTTGATTTATAGAATTACCGTTTTACCCACGATTTATGGAATTACCGTTTTACCTTCGATTTACAAAATTACCATTTTACCCTCGATTTATAGAATCACCCTTTTACCCTCGATTTATAGAATTACCATTTTAGCCTCGATTTATAGAATTACCGTTTTACCTTCAATTTACAGAATTACCGTTTTAGCCTCGATTTATAAAATTTCTAAAATACCATTGGTTTACAAAATTACCAAAATACCCACGATCAGTAAATTACCAAAACCCCTGGTTTGTAAAATTACTAAAATACCCCTGGTTTGTAAAATTACCAAAATACCACTGGCTTGCAAAATTACCAAAATACCCCTGATTTGTAAAATTATCGAAATACTATCGATTTGTAAAATATCGAAATACCCCTGTAGGGTAGAATTATCGAAATACCCCTGTAGGGTATAATTACCGAAATATCCCTGTAGGGTATAATTACTGAAATATCCCTGTAGGGTAGAATTACTGAAATAACCCTGTAGGGTAGAATTACCAAAATACACTATAGGGTAAAATTACTGAAATACCCCTGTAGGGTAGAATTACCAAAATACCCTTGTCGGGTAGAAATACTGAATACTCCTGTAGGGTATAATTACCGATATACCCTTGTGGGGTAAAATTACCATTTTGCCCCTAGGGTGTTAAATGACTGTTTTGCCCTTGTGGGCAAGTGACTGACTTGGACTGTGCGGTTGACGAATTTGATTGTGAATATATGTTGGTGACATGAATGACTTGACTGTGATTGTTTGACTCAAATATGGGCATGACATTCTGTATACATGACATGTTGCATGGGTTGGGTTTTATAAATGGAGGAAGTGCTAAAAGGGCAATGCCCCAGTTTAACGAAAAGGTCTTTGCCCCAGTTTACCGAAAAGGGCTTTGCCCCAGTTTGTCAAAAAGCGCTTTGCCCCAGTTATTAAAAGAGGTTAGGCCCCCAGTTATATGATAAAGCAGCTATGCTGCCAGTGGAGAGTTTGGTTGGGTGGGTTGAGTTATTCCCTACATGGAGAGCTTGGTTGGTACGGGTCGAGAGTAGCGGATGGTGGGTTGTGTAGTCTCCCCAAATGGGCTTTCATACATCCGTTGGTATTACATGTGATATTGAAATGGGCCTATGGGCCATACCGCTTACAGTAAAGGCATTGGCCAGTGATATGATTTATGAAAAGGCTTCGGCCTAGTATATGTCGAGACTGAATTAGGGCTTAGGCCCATATTGCTACTGTTTAAAGGCTAAGGCCCAGACTGTACTGTTACTGAATAAGGCTTTGGCCCAGATTGTACTGACACTGTGTTATTCAATGTTTGTTTATTTTTGGGGATTACACACTGAGTTTTCGTCAACTCACCCCGTTTCTAAGTGTGCATGTAATCCCTAAGCTTAGATGGTTTGGAGCTGCGAGGGACTCGGAGATGGCCACACTACTAAATTGCAGTAAGTCACCAGTTTATTTTATTTTATTTATAAGTTTTATCTTAATTAATATTATTATTTGGTTTTGGGTTGTTATAAGGCCATTTTAATTATTTTTCTGGGATTATTTTATTTTATACCCTATATTTTACTGATAACAATCCAAAATGGGTTAGACTTAGGGCGCGTTTCCTAAATGATAATTGTTTTCAAAATAACGCAACGATAGAATTAATCGGTTTATCAAAAATATCTACTTAAATGAATTCCAACCCTTTTTTCTCAAAACCTAACCTCGCACCAAAGTGTGGCAATGGTTGTGGGCATGTCTAGGATTGGATCCAATCAAGAGCTTGGCACTTAAGCAGCTTTCATGGCTCACCTCCTCTGTTACGGATTCTTACCTGGTACCCAACTTCCATTCACTTGGTTAAGCTTAACAAAAGTTGGTTTTAAAACGCTAAAACGAAACGTGGATTTTTTTCTTTTTCCGAAATTGGGGTTTTTTTAAAATTTTGTTTTGAAATTTATCAACGAAACTTGACTTGTTTCTGAAAAGATGTTATTGGAAGTGTGGCACACCGAGTCTCCAGCACCAAATCTGTAAGTTCTCTAACTCTGTTTACTGTTATAGATTGGAATGCTATATTGAGAAACTATTATAGATAGTAGCACAATACTGGAACTCTCTAGTTAGAGTAAAATGTAACGCTTGAATTTAGATTTAGTATTTATTTGGTGTGCGTTCTGGAAATGTAGAAATTGTTTGCATGTGAAATCTATCCGCTCCAATGGATAAATGTTTTGGGTGTATGTTAGTATTATTAGTATCAGAGTGCGTAGCGAAAGTGTTGTGGTCTAGTCTGAGAGTGGAAAATTTCGAGGACGAAATTTCTTTAAAGGGGTAGAATTGTAACACCCCGAATTTGGGCCTAGAAGTATTAGGCCTTGAGTGTGGGTCCATAAGGAGGTTGTATATAGGTATTTAATTGTGCAATGAAATGACACAATTAAATGTCTACTTTGGTGGTAAATGGCCCTCAGAAGTGTTAGAGAAATCTTGGGTTCAAACTTGGGCTTTAGCAAAAATTTTTGTATTAAGAGAAAAAAACCTGGATGCTTGGATGGGGGCTTTTATTGTGTTAAATAAATGCACAAGGAAGCTTGTAGTCCAGTGGTTGTGGCGTCATTAAGGTTGTATGAGAGCCTGGGTTCAAGCCTTGGCTCTTGCAATTTATTTTGGTTTTTTTCAGGGAACCTGGACTTTGGCCTTTAGACCTTATAACTAATTGGGGATAAAATATGACACAGAAAACCTTGTGGCTTAGTGGCAAGTAGTGTGTGGAGCATCTGACGGGAGGCATGGGTTCGAATCCCATGGCAAGCAAAGAGCATTTATTTTGCTAACATGGGGCGGCAAGAGTCGGTGTTGAATTTAAACTCTGATGTTGGAGGGATCCCACATCGGGAAGCTAACATAAGAGTGGATGCAAAGCTGGCTTTAAATAGAGGGAACCATGAGGAGAGTAAAGGAACCTTTCTTGGCTGATCCCTTTCGCTGTATGGCGTGCTCGTTTGGGTTGGGCGTCGGCTAAGAGTGCTCGGAGCGTGGATTAACTCCAGTCTTCTATCAGGTGTGTATTTCTCACTACTCTAGCCGTAGGATGGCTACTTCAGGCCGCGATGGGCCAAAAGGGGCTATGTGGGCCCAATGGGACTACGGGCCAAATTGGATAAGTTGTTTGATTGTGTAGTAAATATTGGACTAGGCTAGGTGAATCTCATATTTCTGGCTAGATTTGGGCTAAAAGGGCCACACGAGCGTATGGGCCCATTTGGCTGAGAATGGGCTTTAAGGCTATTCGTGTTGTTATCCCTATTTAGAATACTTTAGTTTACCAAATTATAGAAATGCCCTCGACTTGTAAGATTACCAAAGTACCTTCGATTTATAGAATTACTGTTTTACCCTTGATTTATAGAATTACCATTTAACCCTCGATTTATGGATTACCGTTTTACCTTCAATTTACAGAATTACCATTTTACCCTCGATTTACAGAATTACCATTTTACCCTCGATTTATAGAATTACCCTTTTACCCTCGATTTATAGAATTACCATTTTATCCTCTATTTATAGAATTACCGTTTTACCTTCAATTTACAGAATTACCGTTTTAGCCTCGATTTATAAAATTACTAAAATACCATTGGTTTACAAAATTACCAAAATACCCTCGATCAGTAAATTACCAAATCCCCTAGTTTGTAAAATTACTAAAATACCCCTGGTTTGTAAAATTACCAAAATACCCCTGGCTTGCAAAATTACCAAAATGCCCCTGATTTGTAAAATTATCGAAATACTATCGATTTGTAAAATATCGAAATACCCCTGTAGGGTAGAATTATCGAAATACCCCTGTAGGGTATAATTACCGAAATATCCCTGTAGGGTATAATTACCGAAATATCCCTGTAGGGTAGAATTACTGAAATAACCCTATAGCGTGGAATTACCAAAATACCCCTATAGGGTAAAATTACTAAAATACCCCTGTAGGGTAGAATTACCAAAATACCCTTGTCGGGTAGAAATACTGAATACCCCTGTAGGGTATAATTACCGATATACCCTTGTGGGGTACAATTACCATTTTGCCCCTAGGGTGTTAAATGACTGTTTTGCCCTTGTGGGCAAGTGACTGACTTGGACTGTGTGGTTGACGAATTTGATTGTGAATATATGTTGGTGATATGAATGACTTGACTGTGATTGTTTGACTCAAATATGGGCATGACATTCTGTATACATGACATGTTGCATGGGTTGGGTTTTATAAATGGAGGAAGTGCTAAAAGGGCAATGCCCCAGTTTAACGAAAAGGGCTTTGCCCCAGTTTACCGAAAAGGGCTTTGCCCCAGTTTATCAAAAAGGGCTTTGCCCCAGTTATTAAAAGAGGTTAGGCCTCCAGTTATATGATAAAGCAGCTATGCTGCCAGTGGAGAGTTTGGTTGGGTGGGTTGAGTTATTCCCTACATGGAGAGCTTGGTTGGTACGGGTCGAGAGTAGCGGATGGTGGGTTGTGTAGTCTCCCCAAATGGGCTTGCATACATCCGTTGGTATTACATGTGTTATTGAAATGGGCCTATGGGCCATACCGCTTACAGTAAAGGCATTGGCCAGTGATATGATTTATGAAAAGGCTTCGGCCTAGTATATGTCGAGACTGAATTAAGGCTTAGGCCCATATTGCTACTGTTTAAAGGCTAAGGCCCAGACTGTATTGTTACTGAATAAGGCTTTGGCCCAGATTGTACTGACACTGTGTTATTCAATGTTTGTTTATTGTTGGGGATTACACACTGAGTTTTCGTCAACTCACCCCGTTTCTAAATGTGCAGGTAATCCCTAAGCTTAGATGGTTTGGAGCTGCGAGGGACTCGAAGATGGCCACACTACTAAATTAAAGTAAGTAACCAGTTTATTTTATTTTTTTTATAAGTTTTATCTTAATTAATATTATTATTTGGTTTTGGGTTGTTATAAGGCCATTTTAATTATTTTTCTGGGATTATTTTATTTTATACCCTATATTTTACTGATAACAATCCAAAATGGGTTAGACTTAGGGCACGTTTCCTAATGATAATTGTTTTCAAAATAACGCAACGATAGAATTAATCGGTTTATCAAAAATATCTACTTAAATGAATTCCAACTCATTTTTCTCAAAACCTAACCTCGCACCAAAGTGTGGCAATGGTTGTGGGCATGTCTAGGATTGGATCCAATCAAGAGCTTGGCACCTAAGCAGCTTTCATGGCTCACCTCCTCTGTTACGGATTCTTACCTGGTGCCCAGCTTCCATTCACTTGGTTAAGCTTAACAAAAGTTGGTTTTAAAATGCTAAAACGAAACGTGGATTTTTTTCTTTTTCCGAAATTGGGGTTTTTTTAAAATTTTGTTTTGAAATTTATCAACGAAACTTGACTTGTTTCTGAAAAGATGTTATTGGAAGTGTGGCACACCGAGTCTCCAGCACCAAATCTGTAAGTTCTCTAACTCTATTTACTGTTATAGATTGGAATGCTATATTGAGAAACTACTATAGATAGTAGCACAATACTGGAATTCTCTAGTTAGAGAAACTGTGACGCTTGAATTTAGATTTAGTATTTATTTGGTGTGCGTTCTGAAAATGTAGAAATTGTTTGCATATGAAATCTATCCGCTCCAATGGATAAATGTTTTGGGTGTATGTTAGTATTATTAGTATCAGAGTGCGTAGCGAAAGTGTTGTGGTCTAGTCTGAGAGTGGAAAATTTCGAGGACGAAATTTCTTTAAGGGTGTAGAATTGTAACACCCCGAATTTGGGCCTAGAAGTATTGGGCCTTGAGTGTGGGTCCATAAGGAGGTTGTATATAGGTATTTAATTGTGCAATGAAATGACACAATTAAATGTCTACTTTGGTGGTAAATGGCCCTCAGAAGTGTTAGAGAAATCTTGGGTTCAAACTTGGGCTTTAGCAAAAATTTTTGTATTAAGAGAAAAAAACCTGGATGCTTGGATGAGGGCTTTTAAATTATTGTGTTAAATAAATGCACAAGGAAGCTTCTAGTCCAGTGGTTGTGGCGTCATTAATGTTGTATGAGAGCCTGGGTTCAAGCCTTGGCTCTTGCAATTTATTTTGGTTTTTTTAAGGGAACTTGGACTTTGGCCTTTAGACCTTATAATTTATTGGGGATAAAATATGACACAAAAAGCATTGTGGCTTAGTGGCAAGTAGCGTGTGGAGCATCTGTGGGGAGGCATGGGTTCGAATCCCATGGCAAGCAAAGAGCATTTATTTTGCTAACAGGGGGCGGCAAGAGTTGGTGTTGAATTTAAACTCTGATGTTGGAGGGATCCCACATCGGGAAGCTAACATAAGAGTGGATGCAAAGCTGGCTTTCAATAGAGGGAACTATGAGGAGAGTAAAGGTACATTTCTTGGCTGATCTCTTTCGTTGTATGGCGTGCTCGTTTGGGTTGGGCGTCGGCTAAGAGTGCTCGGAGCGTGGATTAACTCCAGTCTCCTATCAGGTGTGTATTTCTCACTACTCTAGCTGTAGGATGGCTACTTCGGGCAGCGATGGGCCGAAAGGGGCTATGTGGGCCCAATGGGCCTACGGGTCAAATTGGATAAGTTGTTTGATTGTGTATTAAATATTGGACTAGGCTAGGTGAATCTCATATTTGTGGCTAGATTTGGGCTAAAAGGGCCACACGAGCGTGTGGGCCCATTTGGGCTGAGAATGGGCTTTAGGGCCATTCGTACTATTATGCCTGTTTAGAATACTTTAGTTTACCAAATTACAGAAATGCCCTCGACTTGTAAAATTACCAAAGTACCCTCGATTTATAGAATTACTGTTTTACCCTTGATTTATAGAATTACCATTTTACCCTTGATTTATAAAATTACCGTTTTACCCTCAATTTACAGAATTATCATTTTACCCTCGATTTACAGAATTACCGTTTTACCCTCGATTTATAGAATTACCATTTTACTCTCGATTTATAGAATTACCGTTTTATCCTCGATTTATAGAATTACCGTTTTACCTTCAATTTACAGAATTACTATTTTACCCTCAATTTATAAAATTACTAAAATACCATTGGTTTACAAAATTACCAAAATACCCTCGATCAGTAAATTACCAAAATAACCCTGGTTTGTAAAATTACTAAAATACCCTTGGGTTGTAAAATTACCAAAATACCCTTGATTTGTGAAATTATCGAAATACTATCGATATGTAAAATATCGAAATACCCCTGTAGGGTAGAATTACTGAAATAACCCTATAGGGTAGAATTACCGAGATACCCCTATAGGGTAAAATTACTGAAATACCCCTATAGGGTAGAATTACCAAAATACCCTTGTAGGGTAGAAATACTAAAATACCCCTGTAGGGTAGAATTACCGAGATAACCTTGTGGGGTAAAATTACCATTTTGCCCCTAGGGTGTTAAATGACTGTTTTGCCCTTGTGGGCAATTGACTGACTTAGACTGTGTGGTTGACGGATTTGATTGTTAATATATGTTGGTGATATGAATGACTTGACTGTGATTGTTTGATTCAAATATGGGCATGACATTCTGCATACATGACATGTTGCATGGGTTGGGTTTTATAAATAGAGGAAGTGCTAAAAGGGCAATGCCCTAGTTTAACGAAAAAGGCTTTGCCCCAGTTTATTAAAAAGGGCTTTGCCCCAGTTTTTAAAAGAGGCTAGGCTTCTAGTTATATGATAAAGCAGCTATGTTGCCAGTGGAGAGTTTGGTTGGGTGGGTTGAGTTATTCCCCACATGGAGAGCTTGGTTGGTACGGGTGGAGAGTAGCAGATGGTGGGTTTAGTAGTCTCCCCAAATGGGCTTGCATACATCCATTGGTATTACATGTGATATTGAAATGGGCCTATGGGCCATACCGCTTACAGTAAAGGCATCGGCCAGTGATATGATTTATGAAAAGGCTTCGGCCAGTGATATGATTTATGAAAAGGCTTCGGCCCAGTATATGTCGAGACTAAATTAGGGCTTAGGCCCATATTGCTACTATTTAAAGGCTAAGGCCCAGACTGTACTGTTACTGAATAGGGCTTTGGCCCAGATTGTACTGACACTGTGTTATTCACTGTTTGTTTGTTGTTGGGGATTACACATTGAGTTTTCGTAAACTCACCCTGTTTCTAACTGTGCATGTAACCCTAAGCTTAGATGGTTTGGAGCATCGAGGGACTCGGAGATGGCCACACTACTGTTTCTCTTTCTTTTAATTGTAGTAAGTAACCAGTTTATTTTATTTTATTTTATAAGTTTTATCTTAAGTAATATTATTATTTGGTTTTGGGTTGTAATAAGGCCATTTTAATTATTTTTTTGGGATTATTTTATTTTATACCTTATATTTTACTGATAACAATCCAAAATGGGTTAGACTTAGGGCGCGTTTCCAAAATGATAATTGTTTTCAAAATAACACCATGATACAATTAATCGATTTATCAAAAATATCTACTTAAATGAATTCCAACTCGTTTATCTCAAAACCTAACCCCGCACCAAAGTGTGGCAATGGTTGTGGGCATGTCTAGGATTGGATCCAATCAAGAGCTTGGTACTTAAGCAGCCTTCATGGCTCACCTCCTCTGTTACGGATTCCTACCTGGTGCCCAGCTTCCATTCACTTGGTTAAGCTTAACAAAAGTTGATTTTCAAAACGCTAAAACGAAACGTAGATTTTTAACTTCAATGTGGCACGTCGAATTCGGTCGTAACGTCTGGGCCGAGTTTGGGGTGTTACAGACACACAGTGTGTCACCTGGCAGTGTGTCACACACGGCTGAGACACATGCTCATGTCTCTGCCCGTGTGAACAAAATATGCCATTTTCTAAGCCATATTTCTCACCCAATGTGATACAAACCTAAGCTTAACAATGTTCATGCAATCATGGCATAAGTAGGCACTCAAAACCAACCAATATTAAGTTTATGTCATGTACTATCCACACATCCAACATGTTATCCATAAGCCAAATCATTAGACCACTTTTAAACATACCAAAAGTAATTCCAAAGCCTAACTAAATGGTCAATTACATATATTAGACATTGCACCTAACTTAGCATGCATACACATTCTCAATTTCAACCATTTAGCACCTGAAATACCAATTCTCAAAAGAAAAAATTCATATAGCAACTATACCCAACATATCATAAGGCCATTTCTGTGTCAGCCCTAATGTGACCCTAGTCTGAAAGTGGTTTCGGGATCACAAAACTGAGTCGTAAAAATAATTAATTGTTATATTCTATGCTTATTATGTGTGTACATGCATATGTCGACGTTTCATTCCCTAATTTTGCCAATTGCATGAGAAATTATTAAATAGGGATCAATATGAGACATGGTGAAATATGATAGACTAATTTTAAATGGTTTATTAGTGCATGTCAACACAAGGGTGGACTTGCATGTCAAATTGCCCAATTTTCTTTATAGTGGCCAGCCAAGATGGGTGTTGATGGGCAAATATATATGTTTAATTAGTTATTAAAATAAGAAATGGCATTATGTGAGAAAAAAATAATATTAGTGAAATAAAGTAAAGAAAACAAAGAGGAAGGAAGGCTCATCTTTCATCTCCTTCATTACCGAAATTGAGAAAGGAAAGATTGAAAAAAAGAAACCAAGGCATTCGGCCATGGCTAGTTCAAAGGAAAGGTATGCATTGTGATTTTATTCTAATTGATGTTGAGATTAAGTTGATAAGTGTATAGTCTAGTTAACCCATAGCTAAATTCATGAATTCATTGTTGGGAGATAGAATGGAAGTTGCCGTATATATGGGTATATATGCACTTTGGAAAGGAGATTTTTGGGTGTTATTTGAGTTCTCTTTATGTATGTATGTGCATGAGTATTCGGTCATGTTATAGATTCATGTTGAAAAATGTTAATGCTATATGTGTCATATAAATGTACTTGTGAATGAACTTGAGAATATCTAAATTATAGGTTGGAGGTGCCGAATGTAGTGTTGGATGAGTTTTAAAGAATAAAAATTTAGGTGACTAGAGGTTAATGACATTCGGCCAAAGGCTTGTGTGCTAGCAAAATCGGTATAAATGTTGTTCGATGTGTTGAATTGAGTAAGTTAGATGTTGGAACACTTAAGGATTTGGCATCTCTATGACATTAGATATAAGTGTATGAAAGGCTAAGTTTAAGTAGTAAGGCCGAATAGGTTATAGATAAGGCACTTGTGAGTCTTTGGCCAAGCAATTTGTAAATTAGGTTAGGGTTCTTGTGACATTTAATGTTGAGTTTAATTTGGTATATTCGGCCATCTCATTAAGTATATAGGTGATGTTGAATTTAATCTTGCACATTCGGCTATATGGGTGTACACAATTGTGATCCTATCCTTGATTGGATTATCGACAATAGGGTGATAGTATATGGTTGTTAACCAAATATTTCAAAAGCATGGGGTAGAAAGATAAGAATTGGCCATGTGTCTCCTATGCTATGAAATCATTAATATTTTGATATAAATATTTAGCAAGACGGTTAAACTAGTTAATTTATCGATTTAGCTCAAGAAGTTAAAGGTGGAGAGGCAAGCAAGGGCAAAGGAAAGAACATCGAGTAGCCGAGTTGGAATCGTTTTCCCCAACATAAGGTAAGTCACCAAGCATATATTTTGTATTGATCTAAATAGACATAATGTCTATGTAATTATGCCGAATGGAATGATAAATTTATATACATGTATGCATGTGGTGATGAAAGTGTTGAATGAAAAGAAAAGAGGTGAGATGTATTGAGTTGTTGATTTCGGCACTAAGTGTGCGGGTATAAACATTTATGATCATGAGATTGGCACTAAGTGTGCGGGTTTAAATTGTACAGCACTAAGTGTGCGAGTTTGATTATATAGCACTAAGTGTGCGAGTTGATTATATAGCACTGAGTGTGCGGACTTAATATATATTTTTGAATCACTATGGACACTAAGTGTGCGACATTATTGAGTTGATCACGGACAACGGATCGGGTAAGTACCTTGAGTTCATGGCTAATAGGCGCTATATTTATATTTGGAGTTGAGCTTGGTAAGTTTGAACCTATGTGACAATTATAATTGAAGTCACGTACATAAGATTTATCATGGAATAGGTGAAAGGTCGTTTAGTTGTATGATTGTAATGAAAATAAAATGATGTATGAAAATGCCTCAAATATCCTATTGATTAGTATATGGAATGTGAATGCATGACTTGGTATGAGATTGAACCGATAGGTCTAAGGAACTATGGCATAGTTCGGTATGGATGGAGTAACTAGCCTCGTTCCATTTTGTTTCCTCTTGTGAAATGTTATTAATGGATGGTAGTGCATTGCTTATGACTTACTGAGTTATATACTCACTCGGTGTTTCCTTGTCACCTATTTTAGGTTTCTTGGACTCGTCTTTTTGCGTGCTCGGGACTGTCATCGAAGTCATCACACCGGCTAGCAACTTTTGGTATCTTCTTTTTAGTCGGTCTAGGAGAAAATTTCAGCATGTATAGGCTAATATGTTTTGTTGAAATTTGGTATGTAAACTTTTAGCCATGCGAAAATGGCATAAATGTTCGGTTGGATTTGGCTCTATAACGTTAGGTCGTAAGTCTTGGTAATTCGATTTTTATGCCATATGTCATGGTTGATTATTTTTGGTGTTAAAATTCATGATATGGCAATAGTGTAGTAGGGAGATGTTTGACAATGATTAGCCTTTGGCATGGCTAGTCATGATCATAATTTGTGATATGTATGATGAATTACTAGTTAGATCAAGGAGAAATCACGAAATAGGCATTGTTGCTTTAGTAACAGATGCTGGCAGCAGCAGTGACGTGAGATTGAAAAATCACTAAAAATAGTAGGAATGGAATTAATTAATGAATAAATTATGTAATAGAATCTCGATGAGTCTATTTTCATATAGAATAAACGAAACGACCATATGATCTGTATGTTAGGAGATAATTAAACTCTTGTGAAACAGGGCCAGAGCGATTTCTGGATCCCCTGTCTTGACTTTAGAAATTCACCCTAAATTAATCAGAGACAATTAGAAGTCATGCTTTATATGTATAGATTCCCTTTTGAGTCTAGTTTCATTAGAAACCAACGACATAAGTATTGGAGCTCTGTAAAGGGAGATATCTAAGTCGTAATGCACAAGGGTTAGAGTAGTCGAACCCAGGAACAGGGACGAATTTAACTAATAAAATGTACCAATTGGCCTGACGAAAAATTCTACAAAAATTCTACCATATAGATATATGAGTCTAGTTCCGGGGAAAATTTATGGAACTGGATTTCAAGTTTCAGAACTCAAGATATGATTTTTAAAGTGACTAGTACGCAGATTGGCAGCTTGTCTGGGAAATTTTTAATAAGTGGTTTGAAGTCTGTTAACACCTCGTGTTCGACTCCGGCGACGGTCTCGGGTTCGGGGTGTTACAATTTAATTGGTATCAGAGCTATGGTTTAGTCGGTTCTAGGACTACCATAGCACGTAAGAGTCTAGCTATACATGCCTTAATGTTAATGTTCAAATGTGTGATGACTTCTGACGGTTAAAATTTTTGTTTTGATTAGTAAATGGATCTCGGTGTAGAGAGAACCTTGGCGGATGACGTTGAAAGTGTAGCGACTGCTCCTGCACAAGGGACGCCGCCTGTTGAACCTCAGTCATCTGCGAATAATCAAGGTGAGGGGGCTAAACAAGCCTTCTTTACCATGATGAATGAGTGGGTCGCGCAATATGCCCGAACCAATCCGGCTGTCCAACAATTCCCGAATTTGAATAATCCACCCCAAGAGCCCGTAATGCCATCAGTTACTGATTCTTTGAGGCTGAGTAAGCCCCCTGTAGACTTGATTAGGAAGCGCGGGGCTGAGGAGTTCAGGGCCGAGTTCTGGCTTGATAACACCATTCGGGTGTTTGATGAACTGTCATGCACGCCCGATGAATGTCTAAAGTGTGCTATATCCTTGTTGCGGGACTCAGCCTACTATTGGTGGACCCTGATTTCCATAGTCCCAAACGAATGAGTTACTTGGGACTTCTTTCAAATGGAATTTCGAAAGAAATATATTAGTCAACGGTTCATTTATCAAAAGCGTCAGGAATTCTTGGAACTCAAGCAAGGCCGTATGACAGTATCTGAATACGAACATGAATTCGTAAGACTCAGTAGGTATGCCCGGGAGTGTGTAGCTGATGAGGTTGCTATGTGAAAAAGATTCGAAGAAGGATTGAATGAAGATTTAAAGCTACTAGTGGGTATTTTGGAGATAAAAGAATTCGTAACACTAGTCGAACGAGCCTGCAAGGCGGAAGAACTTGGAAAGGAGAAGAAGAAGGCTGAATTTGAAGTTAGAGACTATCGTAAAAGATCGACGGGTAAAGCTCCGTTCTCAGCTGTAAAGAAGTTCAGGGAGGACACTAATAAGTCGAGGACGACTGCGGGAATTTCCATCAGAGCACGACCATCGACGGACTCCCGAGCTACTTCGGTAGCTAGTGTGGGCAATAATCGTCAAGAGAAACCTGAATGTCCCTAATGCGGAAGACGACACCTAGGTGAATGTTGGGGTAAGTCTACTAACAGGGCCTGTTACGGATGCGGTTCGAAGGACCACTTCATTAGAGATTGCACGGAGCTTGATGAGAAGAATAAGATTCAAGGTGCAAGACCTAGTGGAGTGACAACTAGAGGTAGACCACCGAGAATTTTAGGAGGTAGGGGTGGTAGTCAGAGGGGGGCCTCTAATACGGCTGTTCGAGCCGAGAACCGTACTCCTGCTAGAGCATATGCCATTCGCGCACGAGAGGAGGCATCCTCCCCTGACGTCATCACTGGTACCTTCACTCTCTTTGATACTAATGTGATTGCATTGATTGACCCTGGCTCTACTCATTCATATGTATGTGAAACATTAGCATCCAGTAAGACTCTACCTATTGAGTCTACTGAGTTTGTAATTCGAGTGTCAAACCCTTTGGGTCAATACGTACTTGTTGATAAAGTGTGTAAGAGATGCCCTCTAATAATCCGAGAATCCTATTTTCTGGCCGATTTGATGCTTTTGCCGTTTGACGAATTTGATGTTATTCTTGGTATGGATTGGTTGACCGTACATGATGCAGTGGTGAACTGCAAAAGAAAAACCATCGATTTGAGGAGTACAAATGATGAGGTAGTCCGAGTTGAGTCTACCAATTTGAAGGGGGTGCTAGTGATAATATCTTCAATGACCGCTCAGAGATATGTGAAAAAGGGTTGTGAAACATACCTTGCGTATGTATTTGATAGCAAAGAGACAGAAAGGAAACTTGAATTAGTACCAGTGGTTTGTGAGTATTCAGATGTTTTTCCTGAGGAGTTACTGGGGTTGCCACCTGTTCGAAAGGTGGAATTCGGCATCGAGATTGTACCTGGTACCACGCCAATCTCAATAGCCCCGTATCGTATGGCATTAACAGAATTAAAGGAATTGAAAGTTCAATTGCAAGAATTGATGGATAAAGGTTTCGCTCGACCGAGTTTTTCTCCATGGGGCGCACCCGTATTGTTTGTGAAAAAGAAGGATGGAACCATGAGATTGTGCATCGACTATCGTCAGTTGAATAAAGTGACCATAAAGAATAAATACCCGTTGCCACGTATTGATGATTTGTTTGATCAATTAAAGGGAGCCTCAGTATTTTCCAAGATAGATCTGAGATCTGGTTATTATCAGTTGAGGGTTCGAGACTCAGACATACCCAAAACCGCTTTTAGAACGAGGTACGGTCACTACGAATTCTTAGTGATGCCGTTTGGGCTCACTAATGCCCCTGCGGTATTTATGGATTTAATGAATCGAGTATTCAGGCCATACTTGGATCGATTTGTGGTTGTGTTTATTGATGATATTTTAGTTTATTCACAGGTGAAGCCGAACACGCCGAGCATTTGAGGTTAGTATTACAGATTTTGCGAGACAAGCAGTTATACGCAAAATTCAGTAAATGTGAATTTTGCTTGAGAGAGGTTAGCTTTTTGGGGCACGTGGTGTCCGCATCGGGTGTTAGAGTGGATCCGAACAAAATTTCGGCCATACTCGATTAGAAACCTCCGAGGAATATTACTGAAGTTAGGAGCTTTTTGGGACTTGCCGGATACTACCGACGGTTTGTAAGGGGTTTCTCGATGATAGCTGCACCGTTGACGAGACTACTCCAAAAAGATGTTGAGTTTGAATGGACAGAAAACTGTCGGAAGAGTTTCGATCGACTAAAGACCTGTTTAACCGAAGCTCCAGTGCTAGTACAACCGGAGTCCGGCAAAGAGTTTGTCATTTATAGTGATGCATCCCTACTTGGGCTAGGTTGTGTGTTGATGCAAGAAGGTCGAGTTGTGGCTTACGCGTCGAGACAATTAAAGCCGCATGAGAGAAACTATCCGACCCACGATCTTGAATTAGCAGCCATAGTGTTTGCCTTGAAAATATGGCGACATTACTTGTTTGGGGAAAGGTGTCATATTGATTCGGACCACAAAAGTCTTAAATATTTGATGACTCAAAGAGATCTAAATCTGCGACAAAGACGTTGGCTTGAGTTGTTGAAAGACTATGAACTTGTTATTGATTATCACCCGGGAAAGGCTAACGTGGTTGCCGATGCTTTAAGTCAGAAAGCACTATTTGCTTTGAGAGCGGTGAATGCTCACTTGTCCGTCTCACCCGATGGGGTGCTAGTAGCTGAATTAGAGGCCAAACCATTATTGATTCGTCAAATACTTGAATTCCAGAAAGTCGACGCTGAATTGGTCACTAAACGAGCTGAATGTGCTTCGAATAAGGAATCAGAGTTCCGGATTGACGACAATTATTGCTTGACGTTCAGAGGTCGATTATGTGTTCCAAGAAATTCAAAACTTATTTCGATGATTTTGAACGAGGCTCATAGTAGTCGAATGTCAGTCCACCCGGGTAGTACTAAAATGTACAATGACCTGAAACGCCAATTTTGGTGGCCCGGTATGAAACGAGACATTTCTGAATTTGTTTCAAGGTGTTTGATATGTCAACAAGTAAAAGCGGAACATCAAGTGCCATCTGGATTACTTCAGCCAATCATGATACCCGAATGGAAATGGGATCGAGTGACAATGGACTTTGTATCTGGGTTGCCTTTGACTCAGGGTAAGAAAGACTCGGTCTGGGTCATTGTTCATAGATTGACCAAGTCTGCTCATTTTATCCCTGTCCGTACGGATTTTTCGCTCGATAAATTGGCAGAATTATATGTCTCCCAAATAGTTCGGTTGCATGGGGTACCTATTTCCATCGTGTCGGATAGAGACCCAAGATTTACCTCGCGATTTTGGAAGAAATTACAAGAAGCATTGGGTACCAAGATGCACTTTAGCACCGCATTCCATCCTCAGACCGATGGCCAATCTGAGCGGATAATTCAAATACTCGAGGATATGTTGAGATGTTGTGTTTTAGAGTTTTGTGGCTCATGGGAAAGGTATCTGCCTTTGATCGAATTCGCTTACAACAATAGTTTTCAGTCAAGCATTAAGATGGCACCTTACGAGGCTTTATACGGTCGTAAATGCCGTACCCCATTATTTTGGACTGAACTTAGTGAAAGTAAGATCCTTGGGGTTGATTTGATTAAGGATGCCGAGCAGAAAGTCCGAGTAATTCGCGAAAGTTTGAAAACCGCTTCGGATCGTCAAAAGTCGTATGCGGATTTGAAAAGAAAAGACATTGAATATCAGGTTGGAGACAAAGTATTTCTCAAAGTTTCACCCTGGAAGAAGGTGCTTAGATTTGGTCGTAAGGGCAAATTGAGTCCGAGGTTCAGCGGTCCGTACGAAGTATTCGAACGAGTTGGACCAGTTGCATACCGATTAATTTTGCCCCCCTGAGCTTGAAAAGATTCACAACGTTTTCCATGTCTCGATGCTTCGACGATATAGGTCTGACCCGTCGCACGTAATCACTCCATCTGAGATCGAGATTCAGCCTAACTTGAGTTATGAAGAAGAACTGGTTCGCATTTTGATGCGTGAAGTAAAAGAGTTGTGAAATAAGAAAATCCCATTAGTGAAGGTGTTGTGGCATAAACACGGAATTGAAGAAGCCACTTGGGAACTTGAGGACTCTATGAAGGATCGATATCCAAAATTATTCACCGGTAAGATTTTCGGGGACGAAAATTTCTTATGTGGGGGAGAGTTGTGACAGCCCTAATGTGACCCTAGTCGGAAAGTGGTTTCGGGATCACAAAACCGAGTCGTAAAAATAATTAAATGTTATATTCTATGCTTATTATGTGTGTACATGCATATGTCGACGTTTCATTCCCTAATTTTGCCAATTGCATGAGAAATTATTAAATAAGGATCAATATGAGACATGGTGAAATATGATAGACTAATTTTAAATGATTTATTAGTGCATGTCAACACAAGGGTGGACTTGCATGTCAAATTGCCCAATTTTCTTTATAGTGGCCGGCCAAGATGGGTGTTGATGGGCAAATATATATGTTTAATTAGTTATTAAAATAAGAAATGGCATTATGTGAGAAAAAATAATATTAGTGAAATAAAGTAAAGAAAACAAAGAGGAAGGAAGGCTCATATTTCATCTCCTTCATTACCGAAATTGAGGAAGGAAAGATTGAAAAAAAGAAACCAAGGCATTCGGCCATGGCTAGTTCAAAGGAAAGGTATGCATTGTGATTTTATTCTAATTGATGTTGAGATTAAGTTGATAAGTGTATAGTCTAGTTAACCCATAGCTAAATTCATGAATTCATTGTTGGGAGATAGAATGGAAGTTGCCGTATATATGGGTATATATGCACTTTGGAAAGGAGATTTTTGGGTGTTATTTGAGTTCTCTTTATGTATGTATGTGCATGAGTATTCGGTCATGTTATAGATTCATGTTGAAAAATGTTAATGCTATATGTGTCATATAAATGTACTTGTGAATGAACTTGAGAATATCTAAATTATAGGTTGGAGGTGCCGAATGTAGTGTTGGATGAGTTTTAAAGAATAAAAATTTAGGTGACTAGAGGTTAATGACATTCGGCCAAAGGCTTGTGTGCTAGCAAAATCGGTATAAATGTTGTTCGATGTGTTGAATTGAGTAAGTTAGATGTTGGAACACTTAAGGATTTGGCATCTCTATGACATTAGATATAAGTGTATGAAAGGCTAAGTTTAAGTAGTAAGGCCGAATAGGTTATAGATAAGGCACTTGTGAGTCTTTGGCCAAGCAATTTGCAAATTAGGTTAGGGTTCTTGTGACATTTAATGTTGAGTTTAATTTGGTATATTCGGCCATCTCATTAAGTATATAGGTGATGTTGAATTTAATCTTGCACATTCGGCTATATGGGTGTACACAATTGTGATACTATCCTTGATTGGATTATCGACAATAGGGTGATAGTATATGGTTGTTAACCAAATAGTTCAAAAGCATGGGGTAGAAAGATAAGAATTGGCCATGTGTCTCCTATGCTATGAAATCATTAATATTTTGATATAAATATTTAGCAAGACGGTTAAACTAGTTAATTTATCGATTTAGCTCAAGAAGTTAAAGGTGGAGAGGCAAGCAAGGGCAAAGGAAAGAACATCGAGTAGCCGAGTTGGAATCGTTTTCCCCAACATAAGGTAAGTCACCAAGCATATATTTTGTATTGATCTAAATAGACATAATGTCTATGTAATTATGCCGAATGGAATGATAAATTTATATACATGTATGCATGTGGTGATGAAAGTGTTGAATGAAAAGAAAAGAGGTGAGATGTATTGAGTTGTTGATTTCGGCACTAAGTGTACGGGTATAAACATTTATGATCATGAGATTGGCACTAAGTGTGCGGGTTTAAATTGTACAGCACTAAGTGTGCGAGTTTGATTATATAGCACTAAGTGTGCGAGTTGATTATATAGCACTGAGTGTGCGGACTTAATATATATTTTTGAATCACTATGGACACTAAGTGTGCGACATTATTGAGTTGATCATGGACAACGGATCGGGTAAGTACCTTGAGTTCATGGCTAATAGGCGCTATATTTATATTTGGAGTTGAGCTTGGTAAGTTTGAACCTATGTGACAATTATAATTGAAGTCACGTACATAAGATTTATCGTGGAATAGGTGAAAGGTCGTTTAGTTGTATGATTGTAATGAAAATAAAATGATGTATGAAAATGCCTCAAATATCCTATTGATTAGTATATGGAATGTGAATGCATGACTTGGTATGAGATTGAACCGATAGGTCTAAGGAACTATGGCATAGTTCGGTATGGATGGAGTAACTAGCCTCGTTCCATTTTGTTTCCTCTTGTGAAATGTTATTAATGGATGGTAGTGCATTGCTTATGACTTACTGAGTTATATACTCACTCGGTGTTTCCTTGTCACCTATTTTAGGTTTCTTGGACTCGTCTTTTTGCGTGCTCGGGACTGTCATCGAAGTCATCACACCGGCTAGCAACTTTTGGTATCTTCTTTTTAGTCGGTCTAGGAGAAAATTTCGGCATGTATAGGCTAATATGTTTTGTTGAAATTTGGTATGTAAACTTTTAGCCATGCGAAAATGGCATAAATGTTTGGTTGGATTTGGCTCTATAACGTTAGGTCGTAAGTCTTGGTAATTCGATTTTTATGCCATATGTCATGGTTGATTATTTTTGGTGTTAAAATTCATGATATGGCAATAGTGTAGTAGGGAGATGTTTGACAATGATTAGCCTTTGGCATGGCTAGTCATGATCATAATTTGTGATATGTATGATGAATTACTAGTTAGATCAAGGAGAAATCACGAAACGACCATATGAGCTGTATGTTAGGAGATAATTAAACTCTTGTGAAACAGGGCCAGAGCAATTTCTAGATCCCCTGTCCCGATTTTAGAAATTCACCCTAAATTAATAAGAGACAATTAGAAGTCATTCTTTATATGTATAGATTCCCTTTTGAGTCTAGTTTCATTAGAAACCAACGGCATAAGTATTGGAGCTCTGTAAAGGGAGATATCTAAGTCGTAATGCACAAGGGTCAGAGTAGTCGAACCCAGGAACAGGGACGACTTTAACTAATAAACTGTACCAATTGGCCCGACCAAAAATTATAAAAAAATTCTACCATATAGATATATGAGTCTAGTTCCGGGGAAAATTTACGGAACTAGATTTCAAGTTTCAGAACTCAAGATATGATTTTTAAAGTGACTAGTACGCAGATTGGCAGCTTGTCTGGGAAATTTTTAATAAGTGGTTTGAAGTCTGTTAACACCTCGTGTTCGACTCCGGCGACGGTCTCGGGTTCGGGGTGTTACAATTTCCATATATTTGCATCTCAAAACATATACCATTTTCAAGCCAAATCAATTGGCTAACACACAACCAAACCTATAGGCCACATTAGCCAAAATAGCTATACATGCCATTTAACTCAAAATATATAGTCCAAGGTACCAAAATGAGAGGTTGATAGTGTGACACGATCTCTGACAACTTCGAAATTGAGCGAGCTTCAGAACCACCATAAAACACTAAAATTAAAACGAAGTAAGCAATTAAGCTTAGTAATTTCATAAAAACATAGAATTAAACTAACCATATAACCTTAAATTTAGGTAAGTAACTCAAAGCATAACTGATCGCGTAATTCGTAACAAGTAACAAATATTTATAATGAAGATCAAACCTAGACTAACTATTATCACGACGAAAAGGCAAGTGCACCTATTGAACAATAGTATAGTAACGGCAAGACTGAGATATCGTACCCAAGGAACCAAAAGTACTAGTAATAACTGTCTTTTTATTATCTAACCTAGAAATAAAAAGGTTTGTTTATTAAACTAATTATCTAAACTAGTTAACTAATTTAATAAATGAAAAGAGAAACTTTGGAAAAAGACTTGAAGAGAAGCAATTGATAAAGATGACACCTAAGGAGGAATCCATCTAGATTTCACTTGTTATTTGACTCTGAATCAGACGATTTATTCACTTGACTTGATCCGTGAGACTCCCTAACCTATGTTATTATCCCTTTCGAGACTAATAACATCTAACCCTCAGTTGAATTAATCAAAATCTCTTTCTTAATTAAAACCCTAGGGAAACAGTAAATCACTCTATGGACTCCCATATTAGGTTTCACCCTAATCCGGCAAAATCTCGTAACCCTATTTCTAGGCGTTCGATCAACTCTGCTTAATTATGCCAAATCTACTCTTAGGCAGGGTCAATTCCTCCTCTGTATAAGCACTTCAAATCATGAATTAATACCCAGAATATTAACTCAAGCATTAAGAACACATAATTAAGAACAAATCAATTATTTATCATACAGTTCAGATAATAATAACAAGATCCATCATAGGTTTTTATCCCCCTTAGGTATCTAAAGGGTTTAGTTCATAATAGAATAAGAGTACATCTCAAGTGTATGAAAATAACAAAACATAAAGAAAACTCTAAAACCCCTGAAGGAATTCTGAGAGAGATCTTCAGTCTTGGAGTAGCTCCGGCTTTTGAGATGGATCGTCTGGCTTTCTTCAAGTAATTCTTGGCGTGTGGTTTTGTATTCCAGAAAATTTCTGGAAAGAACGGCCTCCTTCTATGTCACACTTAGGGTGTTTATATAGGCTTTGGATTGACTTTCTTCCTCCCTAAGTACCGTTTTTCGTGTAAAATACAACTATTTGAAAAAGGGACACGCCCGTGTGCCACAACATTGTGACGTGTTTACCAGGCCGTGTTCTATCCGTTAAATTACACACGGCCATGTGGGCTCAATGGCCAGGCCGAGTGAATCGTGAAAACCTTGGTCGACACCCCCGAAGGCCACGGGCGTGTGAGATGCCCGTGTGGCAAGGCTTAGGCCGTGTCATCTTCTCGATTTGGTCTATTTTGTCCCTTTTTAGCTCGTTTTTGGCTCCTTTCGACTCTTGGTGCTCTCCTGAGTACAAAACAAGAAATAACCAGATTAAGAGCACCAAAATCCACAAATCTAGTAATAAACATCCATAAACATGCTAAGTATTTTGGGTATAGATATGTATAATTTGGCGTTTATCAAATACCCCCACATTTAAGCATTTTCTTGTCCTCAAGTAAAATTCTCATTTACTGCTAGAATTCATTCCTTTCAATCGTATAAGCATGACTGATAATGTTACAAATTATTCCCCGAAAAATCATATAGTGAGAATTTAACTATAGGGGCACTAAAAGCCTCAAACAATCTAAATTGAATATTTTGATAATAAAATCATAGGTAATCTCTTTCCTCTAAGTAATTAACTTTAGTCCTAAATATACAAGAAATGAAATCCTCACTAAAGATTCACTCAAATCACTCAAAGTGTTTAAGGTTCAAGATTAAGTACTCGATTGTCTAAAATGAAAAGTTATTACTATAGGCTTGCATGAAAATCAAATCTCCACCACTTCTAAATAATATGATACACTAATCAAAAGGTCTTTGCATGGTTGTAATGGGTTTTAGGTTACAGGTATGGATACAGGTTGAAGGGACAAAGGTTAGAATCGAAATAATTTCAATATATTACCTCACTATCAAAAACTTAATTACTGAACCACAAACAAATATCTAGAACTATTTTACATGTGTTCATGACAACTTTAGCTTGCTGAGAATTACAATATAAATACTGAGAGTTTTTTTTAAGAACAAATCAAATCGATACAATATAGAAATCATACTTCATGATTCAATAACAAAAAATGGTGAACATAACGAGGTAACAATATTAAATTAAATCTCGATAAAAAGGGTCAAATTAAGTAGGAGGATTTCAACAATAATGGGTTAATGGGTTAATGATGAGGGTTAATCAATGAAGAAGGGTTAGTAGGCTCAAGGGGTTTCACTAAGGGTTTAATTATGTGGGAAGGCTTTTTATAGAGTAAATGGGTAAAATCTTAGGTGCCTTTATCATCTCAGTATATCAAATCATACTTGTGATCTTGACATGTATAATCGAAGCAAATTCTAAAATAACAGTTCAATGTTGACACACTCAAACCACAAAAGAAGTGAGCGAGAAAGAAAGCTATATGCTCAAAAGGCTCAAAAATCTCCCCAAAAATTTGGGTTTTTGATGTCATTCCTGTATACTTAAGATTTGAAGATAATACCTCAATTTAGGAAAATAATCTAAAAAAATATTTGTTCTCAAAATATAAACTTATCATGCTCGATTCTTTAAGCTCCTATAATCAAATAATCATGCATAATTCCCTTAGTCTAATTCACAACATATTAACAATAATTATAGATCAATTAGAATTCACTCTATCAATATTATGAGAAAATCACTTAAGCACAAGACCAAATTCAAGGATTTGAGAATAATGCAAAAAGTTAGGTTTCATGTTCACCCACCCCCTCGCACTTAAGATGTATATTGCCCTCAATGTACAAAGATAGATTATTCAGAAAAAATAAAATCATAAGAGGAAAGGAGGTGAAACTCCCTGTTATATGGATGCGGAGCTTGATTTTGAGGATAGAGTGTTCGGGGAAAGTGGTAGTTGCCATTGTTCTTGGCTAGATGAAGAAATTGGGTCGTTGAACATGGCACTCGTGAGGTATTTTTTCCTGTTTGTTTTCGCATTCTGTAAAATATTCCAGTTGGTGTGGAAAAGAGCGTAGTGGAATTTCTTGTTAGAAATACCAGAAAATGAAAAAAGTAAAATTTACTAATATAGATATGTCTTTCAAAAGAAAAATAATAAAATTGAAATAAAAATAAAAAGAAAAATAAAAATAAAAATAAAAATAAATTAAATAAATTAAATTAAATAAATAAAATAAAAATAAGAATAAGAATAAATAAAAAAAGGAGGATTCAATGATCCTCATCGGTGGGGCCCTCAGGTGGTGCTGCTGAAGTGGCGATGTGAAAGTGCTGGCACAGCTGCTGCATCATGGCCTGCATATCATCCATCTGTCGATCCCGTCGCCGATCTCGCTCGTGAATCATCTCAAACTACGTAGTGCAATACTACTCAAAATGGACGAGTCAGTCGGAAAGATGTGCCAATGAAGTAGCCCCATGAACTGGTCGTTCCCTAGGTGGCGCGGTGGAAGGCTCCTCATGCTGTGGGGGAACATTATCAGGGATGTCCTCAAGATCCTCCTCGTCAATGGCATGCGAGAGATGGTACTGAGGAGGATCGGTCCCACGCTGGTGCCCGATCATCCTCATGTGTAACATAGCCGTGATTCCCTGTGGGGACATCTAACCTATCAGGGTAAGCGTTGATGACTGGGCCGCGGTGTTGAGGAGGCCGAAGTGTCTGGCAAGGCGCGTCACATAGGGGCCAATAGAGATCACTCCCTTCCGGTGCTGCTCGGTCTAATGGCGAATGGTAAAAGCAATGAAGTAGGCCAAGTCGATCACGTGTACATTTGCCATGTAGAAAAAATAGAAGGCGTCGTGGGTGGTGACGACGCTGGTGCTCTCTCTCCTCCTGATCAAGGTGTGTGTCAATATGGCATGGAGGTATCGTAGGGAAGGGGGGAGAGCTGAGGCCTTCGAGCGGCTAGGGTCGTAGGTGGAAGAGAATGGTGCTAAAGCCTTCCAGCACAAGGAGGGGGGGATGTGGATATTGCGTGATAGTGCATTCATGTCCTCCTCCTCCATAAACTCATCGGTGTAAAGTCTCAGAGCAACTCCAAACTCTGGGGCACTCATCGCACGAACTAGACCGCCTAATCGAAAGTTAATGGTGCCTAGGTCATCATTGTTCGTCATCACCACCTGTAAATGAAAAGTAGAGCATAATTCTAGAGTTAGCTCTAAATAAGTTGTCTCAGTAATAGCGAAGAACCGTTCCCATGGATCTGTGGACAGGAGGGGATGGATGGCGTTAGTGAGCTGGACTTGCTCTAAGATAGCCTAGTTGATGCAGCGACCTATGGTGATGGGTCGTGCGCGTAGTATCTGAAATAGCTCCTCCTACGAAGCTTGTGGAAATTCAAGGAATAGGTGCCGAACTTCGACTTTAGCACGCACCGAGGAAGAACCCGGTCCCCTACGTCACTTTGAGGATGAGACCGTGGGCTTCTTTCCCCTTGATGATGACCTAATGTACCTAAAAATATATGAGCATTGACAGAATCCAAGATACATCAGTAGTTAAGCAAGAGGCCCAAAACTAGTATATGCTATTTAGTGGCTTAGATAATTCAAATATAGAAAATTCTAAGGAAAATTCTTTACTTGTCTAAAGCAAAATATTACAAAATCTATGTAAAGCATGTAGAACAGTAATGTAGCAATACAAATTGGAAAAATAAAGTTGAGAAAGTGTACCAGAGGCTATTGTATGGCGGTGCACGAGAGTGTGGTGGCGAGCACAGGCGTGTGACGTAGAGAGGAAGCCGTGTGGTGGGAAAAATAGAGGGTATAGAGAAGGGAAAGTGGGGATTAATGCAAGGGGAATGGATTTCAGGGTGGTTTGAGGGTTGGGGAAGTGAGAATCTTGGGAATGGTGGCTGGAATAAGGATTAGGAAGTGGGGAAAAGGAGTTTTCGGCTAGGGTTTTGAAAGGGGGGAGAAGATGAACAATGGTTTGTTTATATAGGGAAGGTGCACGCGGTCTAGGGCCAAGCCCATGTACTTTTAGGGTAAGCCAGTGTTTTTCAAATTTTTCAATTTAGGTCGTACCCGGCTACTGTCCCACGCCCGTGTGTCTTGGGCGTGTGTCAAACACGGCCATATCGTATGACCGTGCCTAGCTTTGTTTGCTTCCCCCACGCTCATGTTTTATGGTAGCATGCCCTTGTATTGTTGTACACGGCTGAATGGCACGGGCATGTCGCACGCCCGTGTCGAAGAAACAAAATCGAACCTTGTCTCTGGTATGCCTGTGGGTTTTCATTCCCATGCCCATGGTCTCCTATCAAGTTCACCCACGGCCATGTCACATGGCCGTGGGGATTTATCGCACCTCGTGTTATAGGGAAATCATGATACGGCCGTGTTTTTTCCCCTGTTCGGCCACGGCTTTAGGCACGCCCATGAGTCTGGCTGTGTGTGCTGAAAAACTTTGCAATTCAAAGACTAAGTTAATTGATTCGAAGTGTGAAAAGTTAAAAATAAAGAAATCAAACTATGTTAGTGCTCGGGTTGCCTTCGGAGAAGTGCTTATTTATAGTCTAAGCTTGACTTACCTCTCCGTTGAATGATCATGGTGGTTCGAGGAGATCATACTCCTCATTCCTATTGTCAATTTTAAAATAAGGTTTTAAACGGGTGTTGTTTACCTTAAAAGAGCCGAACTTGGGATGACTTACCTCAACCGTATCGAATGGGAAAATACTAAGTACCGTAAGAGGGATTTCCTCATTTGTTGTGGTAGTGACAATGTGAGGATCAACGGCATCTAGTAAAGTTGTATCGCCAACCTTAAGTTGATTAAGAGAGGTATCAGGCTTGTTTTTACGTAGTTTCGGTTTATCATGTGTTCTCCGTTTGTGTTCATGCCATTCGTCTAGCTCCTCTATCCGTAGTCCTCGTTCTTCATGGACATCTTTGTTCTCTTTGTGATAGTAGCGCACTGTCTCTACCTTCATTAATAATGGTTCTTGCAGTTGCTAAAACTGGACGTCCTAAAATTAAAGGTACCTCGTTATCCTCATCCATATCTAAGACAATGAAGTCTACTGGGTAAATAAATTTATCAATTTTAACGAGAACGTCTTCAATAATACCCTTAGAAGATCTAACTGTTTTGTCAGCTAATTGTATACTCATCCTAGTCTGTTTGGGTTTACCGAGACCTAGTCGTTTAAACATTTTATACGGCATAACATTTATACTTGCCCCTAGATCAGCTAAAGCATTATTCACAGATAGACTACCAATTAAACAAGGAATTGTAAAACCCCTGGATCTTTTAATTTGTTAGGTAGCTCATTCTTTAGAATAGCTGAGTAGACTGCATTGAGTTCCACATGCGATGTAGCGTCTAATTTCATTTTATTACTCAGAAGTTCCTTTAAGAATTTTGCTGAGTTGGGCATCTGCGAAAGAACTTCAATAAAAGGGTAACTTAATATGTAATTTCTTTAAGAGTTTGACAAACTTATCGAATTGTTCTTCTGTTTTGTCTTTCGTCATCACTTTAGGATATGGCACACGAGGTTCATGATTTGTACTTACCTGTTTGGGATCATTATTGTTTACCTCTTCTCGTCCTTTGCTCATCGTGTTGTCTTGCTGTAATTCTGGCTCAGGTGTAATGAATCCTTCCTTATCTTGGGCACTAATTGCATTGAGGTGTTCCCTTTCATTAGGTTCAGTATTACTTGGTAGGCTACCTTGTGGTAGTTCAGAGATTAGTTTGGACAGTTGGCCTATCTGAGTTTCGAGTCCTTGGATCTATGCTTGTTGATTCTTAAGTGCTGCCTCGGTATTTTGGAAACGGGTTTCTAACACCGAGATGAATTTAGAAAGCATATCTTCAAGGTTTGGTTTTTTCTCCTATTGATAAGGTGGCTGTTGAAAACCTTGAGGATTTTCTGGCTTTGGATTTCCTTGACCTCCCCAGGAAAAATTGGGGTGGTTCCTCCAACCTGCATTATAAGTATTACTGTATGGGTTATTTTGAGATCTAAAGTTATGATTACCCATATAGTTAACTTGTTCCTCTTCAGTTGTGGGATTGAAGGATTGATATTCTGTATGCACACCTCCTCCGCTTGAGTCACACCTCATTACTGGGTGTACCTGCGTAGAACCAAGAAAACTATCAATCTTTTTATTGAGAAGTTCAACCTGATTTGAGAGCATGGTGACTGAATCGATGTTATAGACGCTGGCTGTTTTTGTTGGCTTTGTCCTTATAACTTGCCACTGATAGTTATTCAGTGACATCTCTTCTATAAATTCATAGGCTTCTTCCGGTGTTTTATTGTTGATGGTTCTGCCAGCAGCTGCGTCAATCATTTGTCTTGTCGAGGGATTCACACCATTGTAGAATGTTTGAACTTGTAGCCAAAGCAGTAACCTATGGTGAGGGCACCTTCTCAGTAAGTCTTTGTATCTCTCCCATGCATCGTAAAGTGTTTTTAAATCCATCTACACAAAATAAGAGATATCATTACGTAATTTGGCCGTTTTAGCTGGTGGAAAATATTTTAGTAAAAATTTCTCGGTCATTTGTTCGCAAGCAGTGATAGACCCTCGTGGTAATGAGTTTAACCACTATTTAGCTTTGTTTCTCAGTGAAAAGGGAAATAACCGAAGACGAATGGCATCATCAGAAATGCCATTGATTTTGAATGTATCGCAAAATTCAAGAAAGTTCGCTAAGTGCGTGTTGGGATCCTCATCCTGCAAACCATCAAACTGAACAAACTGCTGTATCATCTGAATGGTGTTAGGTTTTAGTTCAAAATTTTTCGCAGCAATAGGAGGTCTAACTATACTAGACTCAGTTCCTGTTAAAGAAGGTTTAGCATAGTTATACATAGTACGTGGAGTTGGATTTTAATTAGCTGCAATTGCAGGAGGTAGCTGATCGCCTGGATTTTCGGCCATCTCGTCTGTTGGGGTTTGAGTATCGTTTTCTCGCTCATTCTCCGTGTAGCGTAAACTACGCCTTATTTCTCTTTGATTTTTTCGAATTGTACGATCGATTTCTTCGTTAAAGAGTAATGGTCCTGATGGGTTTCTTCTAGTCATAAACTATAAAAACCTGCCAAGAGAGAGAAAAAAGTAAATTAATAAATAATAAAATAAAACAAAATTGCAAGAAAAATAAATGGCTAAATTAATAAAAATTTAGTGTTCCTAATATTTTAGTTCCCCGGCAACGGCACCAAAAACTTGATCGCATGATTCGTAACAAGTAATAAATATTTATAATGAAGATCATACCTAGACTAACTATTATCACGATGAAAATGCAAGAGCACCTATCGAACAATAGTATAGTAATGGCAAGACCGGGATATCGTACCCAAGGGACCCAAAAGTACTAGTAATAACTATCTTTTTATTATCTAACCTAGAAATAAAAGGGTTTGTTTATTAAACTATTTATCTAAACTAATTAACTAATTTAATTAAAGCAAAGAGAAAATTTGGAAAAATACTTGAAGAGAAGAATTGATAAAGACGACACCCAAGGAGGAATCCATCTAGATTTCACTTGTTATCTGACTCTAAACCGGACGATTTATTCACTTGACTTGATCCGTGAGACTCCCTAACATATGTTATTATCCCTTTCGAGACTAATAAAGTCTAACCCTCAGTTGAATTAATTGAAATCTCTTTCTTAATTAAAACCCTTAGGGAAGCAGTAAATCAATCTATGGACTCCCATATTAGGTTTCACCCTAATTCGGCAAAATCTCGTAACCCTATTTCTAGGCGTTCGATCAACTCCGCTTAACTATACCAAATCTACTCTTAGGCAGGGTCTATTCCTCCTCTACATAAGCACACCAAATCATGAATTAATACCTAGACAATTAACTCAAGCATTAAGAACACATAATTAAGAACAAATCAAGTATTTATCATACAGTTCAGATAATAATAATAAGATCCATCATAGGTTTTATCCCCCTTATGTAACACCCTTCGCCCGTATCCCTCGCCGGAACAAGGTTCGAGGTGCTACCAGATTTAAACTCATCCATTTATATAAAACCAGACCGTAAAATTTTTTGATCAATTTTAAACTTTACATACACACGTATATTATCCTTTAATCGGGTTACAAGGCCCAAAATATTCATTAGGCATTATTAAATATTTACCAATATCTTAGTCTTGTATCATTTACTTACTCAACTTTACAACCCTATACATGCCATAGACTCGAAACACTAAGATTTACTTACACCGATAGCGTAGACTTGACAATGTGATAATATCTCTGATGGCCTCCAACCCGAGCTAACCTGGCAACCCTAGGGAATATGGGAAAGAAAAGGGGAGTAAGCTTTACGCTTAGTAAGTTTATAAGAAAACAATAAGCAACTCATTAACAAGTTTTATCAATGTTTACAACACAATCACAAATTCACTACAAGTTGTCTTCCTGAGCAATAGTCAGTAAATTATTTATAACTGGAGGTACAAAACTTCAAATCAATTTCTGTTAATTTTCCCTGAAAATAGACTCATATATCTTCCATCCATAAAATTTTAAGAATTTTAGGTTTGGCCAATCAATACCAGATTTTTCTTAAAGTTTCCTCTATTTCACTGTTTGATTTCATTTGAAACTAGACTCATTAAGGAGTTTAAGCATATAAATTTTATCTTATAACCATTTTGTACAAATTATAATGAGTTTCTAAAAACAGAACAGGGGACCCCGAAGTCATTTGACTCTATCCCATGCCACTTCAAATATCTCATTATCAGCAATTCTTTTGCTTACACGGTTTCTTTTATAAGAAACTAGACTCATTAAGCTTTAATTACATAATTTATTCAGCTTCTAACTCAACTCCAACAATTTATGGTAATTTTCTAAAATCACGTTACTGCTGCTGTCCCAAGCAGATTTATTACAAATTTACTCTTCCACACATTCTTTGCATTCACATTATTTAAACACGTATATCACCAATCAATTTCATCACATATCTATAATTTCACTCAAGCATAATCTCAATACAATACATCATGCTCAATGATTCGCACACAACCGTTCAAATTAGCAATTATAAGATGATTCCGCACATAGTCCACCCTTATCGATAATTTACGATGGTTTTGCCCTTACTCACATATATGACATAGGCATTTTCACCTATGCTTCTCATTTCACATTCATGATTCAATTCCAATCGATCTAACATGCATAAGAATATATCACATACCTGGCCAACTTAATGCATTGAACAAATTCAATTGTCGATTTAACACAAGGTCTCATAGTCTTAGACTTTTATCAAATCACCGGCATTTAGCCTGCTAGGTTTGAAACCCGATAATATTATTCACCAGCTTAAAACTTGCTAGGCTCAAAGCCCAAATATCACCATTATAAAGTCGTCTCATAAACAATTCATATAATATAACATGTATACCTGTTCACTTTGCTCTATTTAATCATTCAATCACAATTTATAATTTCCCTTTGAATCATTCGATATTTTGCACACTAAGTGTCATTCTCAATATCTCGCACACTAAGTGCCATTCTCAATATTTTGTACACTGAGTACCATATGTGATTGCCCCACACACTAAGTGCCACATTTTGTCGATATGTCGTCAGACATTAAAATATTCACGTATATACAATTTATACAATATAAAAGCATTAGAAACATCAATTTACCAATGCTTATTGCATACAAACTTACCTAGCTAAACTGTAGAGATACCAAAGTTCAGGGGTATTTTGGTAATTTTCTCATTTTTCTCGATTTTCCACTCGATCTTGATCTAAATTAATAATTTCATTCAGTATATTAATTTAGACATTAAAACACCTCATTTCATACAATTTGGTCATTTTTGTCATTTTTACAAAATTACCCCTAAAGTTTTACTTTTATTCATTTTAGTCCCTGAGCTCAAAACATGCAAATTAACCATTTTTAACCATAATTAAGCTTAGCCAAATGTTCATGGTATCAAAACAGTCCATAATTCACTTTATGGAAAAATTATAGTTTTGCCCCTAATATTTCAACTTCTTTACAATTTAGTCCCTATATCATAAAAATGCAAATTCATGAAATTGAGTAAAATTCTACTATAGACGAATATCACTAGTGTCTCTAGTAGCCCACACATTTCATTTATTTGACATTTTAACCACAAAGTTTTCACATTTATCAATTTAGCCCTTAATTGTCAATTTCACAAAAATTCACTTAACAAAAAGTGTTTAACTATCAACAAGGACTCATATTCTTCCATTAAACTTCAAAGCCCTATTATACTCGTCAATGGAAAATATCAAACTATTCAATGGTTTTGCAAAATAGTTCCCTCATTAGATAGATTAAGCAACAACGATCCCAAAAATATAAAAATAATTAAAAACGGGACTAGAAATGCCTACCATGCATTAGGTGAAAGTTGGAAGCTTCTTCCATGGCTTCTCAAGCCTTCATATTCGGCTAGTAAAAAGAGAATGAAAAAGATGACACCTTGATTCTTTTATTATATTCATTTTATTATTATTTTTAACCAATTTATAATATTAACCTTTATACACTTTATTTATTACACCAAATGCCAAGCCATCATATCCCACTATCTCTTTAATGGGCTAATTACCAAATAAGGACTTCTACTTTTAAGTTCTATATCTATTTAATACCTTTAGGTTATAGAACACAACTTTTGCACTTTACACAATTTAGTCCTTTTTGTTTAATTAACTATCGAAACGATAAAATTTTTCAACGAAACTTTAATACCATCTTATTGCCACTACGTAAATATTTATAAAAATATTTACGACTCAGTTTATAGAAACAAGGTCCCGATACCTCATTTTCTAAACCCACTTGACCTTAGGGTCATACCACTTGAACTTAATAAATCGCTTATAAAACAAAAATCACAATATTAAAAACATTTTTAAAATCACAATTAACTTGTAAATATTAAATATAATATTTACCAACCTACTCGTTCGGATTTGGTGGCCCCGAAACCACTGTTCTGATCAACCCTAAAAAAACGGGCTGTTACACCTTAGGTATCTAAGGGGTTTAGTTTTTAATAGAATAAGAGTAAATCTCAAGAGTATGAAAATAACAAAACATAAGGAAAACTCTAAAACCCCTGAAGGAATTCTGAGAGAGATCTTCAGTCTTGGAGTAGCTCCGGCTTTTGAGATGGATCGTCTGGCTTTCGTCAAGTAATTCTCGACGTGTGGTTCTGTATTCCAGAAAAGTTTTGGAAAGAGCGGCCTCCTTCTAGGTCACACTTAGGGTGTTTATATAGGCTTTGGATTGGCTTTCTTCCTCCCTAAGTACCCTTTTCCATGTAAAATACAACTATTTGAAAAAGGGACACGCCCGTCTGCTGCGGCCATATGACGTGTTTACTAGGCCGTGTTTGATCTATTAAATTGCACATGGCCATGTGGGCTCAATGGCTAGGTCGTGTAAATCGTGACAACCTTGGTCGACACCTTCGAAGGCAACTGGCGTGTGAGATGCCCGTGTGGCAAGGCTTAGGCCGTTTCGTCTTCTCGATTTGGTCCGTTTTGTCCCTTTTTAACTCATTTTTGGCTCCTTTCGACTCTTGGTGCTCTCCTGAGTACAAAACATGAAATAACCAGATTAAGAGCAACAAAATCCACAAATCTAGAAATAAACATCCATAAATATGCTAAGTATTTGGGGTATAGATATGTATAATTTGGTGTTTATCAATAACTTATTTCAATTTGGCTATAACCTATCACATAACCATTCATCAAGTTAGTCATGTGTACGTATAGAATCCGAGAATCATGTATGAATGTAACAATTATTAAAATTTCATGAACACGTAACATTTATACCACATATCCATATGTCATATATATATAAACTATTTCCATGTAAATACATGTACTAGTTCCTATTGAACTTATATAATCTCATAATAACACTATGCCCGTTGGACCACTTAGAATCTCGTTAGATATGTAGATAGTACACATGAGGTGTACTGAACTATAATATATCAATTCTTATACATATAGGCTCATACGAGCGATAAACGATAAGCTCCTTTGAGCTAAATATCAGTAAGGTCCTACGAGCTGCAAAACGGTAAGCTCATATGAGCTATGGTGAGTCCACAACACATGCAGGATATCAACCAAAATAGTAACCCTAATAACATGTCATTTGTATCCTACGAATTTCTAACATTCAAACGAGGCTCGTTATTCTTCATACATTGCGGTTATGCATTCAATAATTATACATAAAAATTAAACGATTCACATACATATATTTCAATCAAAACATATAAATGCATAATTTATTTATATGAACTTACCTCAAACTCAAACGGAGAATACGAATATTTATTCCACCACTTTATATTTTTCCTTATTTAGCTCCGAATGTTGCTTTTCTTGATCTACATAATGAAATTTAATTCATTTAATCATATTTCTAATCAACTCCACCCAAATTTCATGTAATGGTAAAATTACTATTTTGCCCCTATAATTTTCACCTTTTTACAAATTAGTCCCTAGCCTCGTAAAATGCAATTCATGCAATTTCAACCCTTATGATCGCGTGATTTTGTGATAGGTTTTAAATATTTATAATTAATCGTTCTTGAAACTAACTATTATCGCGATGTAGGCAAGTGTACGTATCGAACAGTAGTATAGTTTTAGCTAGACCAGATTGTCGAACCCAAGGGAACTAAAAGTACTAGTAATTACTGTCTTTTTAATATCTACCCTAAGAATAAAGAGGTTTTTGTTTTAACTAACTAATTATCTAAACTAAGAATTCACAGAGAATGGGATTGGGGAATTGCTTTTGGGAAAATCGATTGAATTAAGACAATACCTAAGGAAAAATCCACCTAGACTGTACTTGTTATTCTGGCTCCGAATCGGACGAGTTATTCATTTAACTTGATTCGTAGAGATCCCTAAGTTATGTTATTATCCCTATTCAAGACTAATAACGTCTAATCCCTAGATTGAATAATTGAGACTCTTCTCTAATTAACACCCTAGGGTTGCATTAACTCGATCTATGGATCCCCTTATTAGGTTTCACCTTAATCCGGCAAAATCTTGTCACCCTATGTCTAGGTGCGCAAACAACTCCGCTTAATTATGAAAAATGTACGCTTAGACAGGGTCTATTCCTCCTCTGAATAAGAGCTTATCTTGAATCAGTATCTTGGGATATCAAAACAAGAATTAAGAACACATAAGTTAGAACAAGTTAAATATTTATCATACAATTCAGAAAATTATATCAAGATTCGTCTTAGGTTTCATTCCCCTTAGGTATTTAGGGGATTTACTTCATAACTAAAAAGGAAAACATCTCAGAAGAATAACGAATACAAAACATAAAGAAAACCTAAAACTCCTGAAGGGAAATTGAGGAGAGATCTTCAGTCTTGATGGAGAACCCGGCTTCCTTGGAGTAATTCCTTACTCTCTCTTCTACGTCTCCCTTTTCTTTCCTCCTCTAGGGTGTATTTATAGGCTTTAGGATGCCTAAGAGCCCTCAAAAGCGGCCTTTTTCGAATTGGACTCAACTTGGGCTCGACAGGGACACGCCCGTGTGTGATAATTTCAGGCCGTGTTCGAGCCTGTTAGAATGGCACGGGCGTGTGTTCTACCCGTGTGAGTCGTGCTTAGATTCTACCAAATGGACACGACCGTGTGGGCTGCCCGTGTGAGGAAGTCCAGGCCGTGTTGATTTCGTACTTTGGCCCATTTTCTCCGTTTTTGGTCCGTTTTTCATTCCTTTTGCTCTCCTATGCTCTTCTAAGTATAAAACATGAAATTAAAGCATTAGGAGCATCAAATTCACCAACTCTAATGGGAAATCATCCATAAAATGCGTTTAACATGGGGTACAAATATGTATAAATTACAGTTTATCAAATACCCCCACACTTAAACATTTAGTTGTCCTCAAGCAAAATTCTCAAATCATAATCAGAATAAATTCTTCTCAATCAATAATTTCTATCGATAACATCTCAAAATAATCCATATGTAATCATACATTGAGAATTCAACTAAAAGAACATAAAAGTTTCAACCATTCCAAGTTGAGTATTTAATCATGCAAACATAGGTGTCTCCCTTCATCTAAGTAATTACCTTTGATTCAAAATATCACAGAGTTTCACATCCTCACTACAGATTCATTCAAATGACTTGAGGTGTTTTAAGGACAATAAATGAAGCACTCAATAGTCAATAATGAAAAGTCATTACCATAGGCTTGCATGAAAATCAAATCTCCACCACTATAAATTGAGATGAAACATCAATCAAAAGGTCTTTAGAAGGTTGTAACGACGCTTGGTTAGAGGGTGTGGTCACAAGCTGAACAAAATGGTTAGAATCGAGATCGAATTGAAAAATTGCCTAACTAGAAAAAGAGTTAATATCACTTGCGTACAACAGAACTTCTTCTCAGAATATGGAATTACTAATGTTTATACATAGTTTCTTTTTTTTTAAGAACAAGTTAAATAACATAGACTAACTTATTACAAACAAGACATAGTTAAGCAATTTACTCAACTTAAATCTCAAAAAAAATAGGGATCAAATTAATTTAGGGGATTTCAACAATAATGGTTAAGGGTTGATATTGAGGGTAATACAAGGAATGGCTTGTTAGGCTCAAAGGGGTTTACTAAGGGTTAATCATGGAGGTAGGCTTTTCATGGCCTGAGTGGGTTAATCCTAAGTGCCTTATCATCTTGACATATCAAATCAAATAGTGTGGTCTTGACATGCATAATCAGGCAAGTTCTAGAATAACACATCGATATTGACGCACTCAAAGAAATAATAAAAGTGAGCATGAAAGAATTAATAAATGCTCAAAAGGCTCAAAAATCTTACAAAAATTATGGATTTTTGATGTTTTTACTCGTGAATTCTAATTCAAAGTAATACCTAGACTTGGGGAAACAACCTATAATTTTAAATTCTTAAAAATCAACTTATCATGCTTGATTCTCTAATGTCTTAAAGTTTAAACAATCAACGCATAAATGCCTATGTTTAATTCAAGATACATCAATAAAAATCATAAATCAATCAAAATTTATCCTACATATGATATGAAAGCTTTTTAAGAGCATCAGGTAGTCATTCAGGGATTTTTCTGATAATGAAATAAATACCCCCCACACCTAAGATGTATATTGCCCTCAATGTACAAAGGTAGATATTAGAATATAAAAATAACATAGGGAGAGAAGTGAAACTTCCTGAATTAAGAATGGATGATATTCTTGGATTGCCGAGACCAAGTATTGGAAATAAAGCTGGAGGGCCAGCATGATTCTGAATGATAAAAGGAGAGTTAAGGGAATAATCTGATAGGAGCGGTAAAGATAAGCCGCGTTTAAAAAAACAAATGAATCTTAAAAACTTAATAAAAGAAAAATAAAATAAAATAAGATAAAATAAGACAAATAATTGAATTTTTCAAGTGGCACGGCCGGTGCACACGCCCATGTGGATCGTGTCCCGTCTGTGTTCGTCACGAATTGAGATGTCGTCACACGGCCTTCTGGCATGCCCGTGTGGCTACATGATCTTGTCGTACGGCCGTGTTTGGCGCGGTTTGCTTATCCCACAGTCGTGTACCTCAATGCACGCTCATGTTATTTTGATTGTGTCAGTATAGCATGTATAGCATTATAATCCTTTTGTATATATAATCTTATGATATGGTGAATGAGTGATGTAGAAATGCTTGTTGATGATTAGCTATTAGAATGGCTAATCAAAATTTATATTTAGTGTTATGTATGCTTAATGTATTATCTAATCCATGGAAAACCATAAAATGGTGAAACTGGCTATAGAATAGTGTCATACAGCAGCAATGACGTGAATTTGAAAATTCACTAAAAATAGTAGAAATAAAATTAGATGATGAATAAAATATGTAATTGAGGCTTTATGAATCTATTTTCATGTGGAAGAAACAAAATAGGTAAAAGAGTTGTACTTTATGAGATATTTATGTTTTGGCAAAACAGGGCCAGAGTAATTTCTGGATTCACTGTTCTGACTTTAGAAATTCACCATAATTCGTGAAAATAATTAGGACTCACTCTTTATATGTATGGATTCCTTATTGAGTATAGTTTCAAGTGAAACAAGCAGCATAGTCATTGGATTTCTATATAGAAATAAATTTGATTCGTAGTGCACAAGGGTTAGAGTAGCCGAACCCTGAAACAGGGGAAACTTTAACTAATAAACTGTACTAATTGGCCCAACCAAAAATTCTAGAAAAAAATTAATAAGTAGATATATGAGTCTAGTTTTAGGGAAAATATATAGAATTGGATTTCAAGTTTTATAACTCGAGATATGATTTTTTAGCGACTGTGACGCGAACGAATAGTTTACTACAAGAATTGTTTGAAATTGTTTAAATGCTAAAATAAGTTTAGTAATGTCTCATGCTCGACTCCGGCGACGGTCTCCGGCGACTGGCTCCGAATCGAACAATTTATTCATTTAACTTGTTCCGTAGAGATCCCTAAGTTATGTTATTATCCCTATTCAAGACTAATAACGTCTAATCCCTAGATTGAATAATTGAGACTTTTCTCTAATTAACACCCTAGGGTTGCATTAACTCGATCTATGGATCCCCTTATTAGGTTTCACCCTAATCTAGAAAAATCTTGTCACCCTATGTCTAGGTGCGCAAACAACTCCGCTTAATTATGACAAATGTACTCTTAGACAGGGTCTATTCCTCCTCTGAATAAGAGCTTATCTTGAATCAGTATCCTAGGATATCAAAACAAGAATTAAGAACACATAATTAAGAACAAGTTAAATATTTATCATACAATTCAGAAAATAATAACAAGATTCATCTTAGGTTTCATTCCCTTTAGGTATTAGGGGATTTAGTTCATAACTAAAAAGAAAAACATCTCAGAAGAATAACGAATACAAAACATAAAGAAAACCCAAAACTCCTGAAGGAAAATTGAGGAGAGATCTTCAATCTTAATGGTGAACCTGACTTCTGGGACGGATCAATAGGCTTTCTTGGAGTAATTCCTTACTCCCTCTTCTACGCCTCCCTTTTCTTTCCCCCACTAAGGTGTATTTATAGGCTTTGGGATGCCTAAGAGCCCTCAAAAGTGGCCTTTTCCAAATTGGGGCATGTTTCAGGTGCGGATCATTGGAGCACCGTATTAGAGATTCTCCACGGAGGGCCGATCAGATGCAAGCTACTAGTGTGGGTACTTTTCTACCGCTGAGGAGTGTTCAGTAGCCACCGAGAGAAAATTATATTCTAACTAAAAATTGAAAAATTGGATTATGAAATTACGAAACATAATTTTTTTTTTCAATTGGATCAATACTTCCAATTGTGATTAGGCTAGAGGTGGTAATGGTGTGGGTCATGGACAGAGGGCACCGGGCAGAGGTGCTAGTCATACTGAGGCGAGGCAGCCAGCTCTGGTTTATGCTGCACGTCGCTAAGAGGATAGAGATGCCCTAGATGTTATCACAGGTACGTTCTTTATCAATAATGTACCTTATATTGCACTGATTGATGTTGGATTTATTCATTCCTATATAGCATGTACTGTATCTATGACCTTGGTTTTAATGATTGAAAGCACTACGAGTGAGGTTATTGTGTTGAGTCCATTAGGCCAATCAGTGAGGGTAAATAAATTGTTCACAGATGTACCTTTGGAGGTTCAAGGAACCATATTTTTGGCAGATTTGATGGAATTCCCTTTTGGAGAATTTGACTTAATACTGGGTATAGACTGGCTGGTTAAGCATCAAGTGAACTTGGATTGTCCTACTAAACAGATGGTACTGAAAACTACGGAGGGCGATGAGGTAATTATAATTGGGAGGGTCAAAATTATTTGTCAAATGTGATTTTTACACTTAGGGCTGAGAAATCGGTTCATAAGGGTTGTGAGGCATGTCTAGCCTACATCGGTGTTTTTGATTCTTAGGTTTCTTCTGTTAAAGATATCATAATAGTAAAGGACTTTCTGGATGTTTTTCCCAATGAGCTACTTGGGTTACCTCCAAACCGTGAAGTTGAATTTGGGATTGAACTAATACCTAGCACAGCTCTAATGTCCATCACCCCTTATAGAATGGCACCGAAGGAGCTTGTGGAGCTTAAACCTCAAATACAAAAGTTAATGGATCGAGGGTTCATCCGCCCTAGTGTGTCTTTGTGGGGAGCACTGATTTTATTTGTGAAAAAGAAGGATGGATCCATGCGTATGTGCATCGATTACCGACAATTGAATAAATTGACTGTTAAGAACAAGTACCCCCTTTCGTGGATTGATGATTTATTCGACTAGTTTAGTGGAGCATTTGTTTTCTCTAAGATTGATCTCCGATTGGGGTACCGTCAATTAAGAGTTAAAGTGGCTGATGTACATAAGACAACGTTTAGGACTCGTTATGGTCATTACGAGTTCCTAGTGATGTCGTTTGGATTGACGAATGCACCAGCAGCTTTTATAGATCTGATAAACTGAGTGTTCCAGCCCTATCTGGATCAGTTCATAGTGGTTTTTATCGATGATATCCTGGTGTATTCGAGGAATGAAGATGAACATGACGCACATCTTCGAGTTGTTCTACAGATTCTGAGGGAGAAACAACTGTACGCCAAGTTTAGTAAGTGTGAGTTCTAGTTACGAAAGGTAACATTTCTGGGCCATGTTGCATCTGCGGAGGGGATTAGGGTTGATCCTCGAAAAGTTGAAGCTGTTCTGGATTGGAAGCCACCTAAGACTATATCTGAGATTCATAGTTTTCAGGGACTAGCAGGGTATTATAGATGATTTGTTGAAGGGTTTTCATTGATTGCTGCACCTTTGACTAAGTTATTGTGTAAGGGTGTGTTGTTTAACTGGATTGATGCACAGTAGGAGAGTTTTGAGAGGCTTAAGAAAGTTCTAACTGAGGCCCCTATTTTAATACAGCTGGAATCTAGGAAAGAGTTCACCGTTTACAGTGATGCATCACATGTTGTGTTGGGATGTATGTTGATGCAAGAGGGTAAGGTGGTTGCATATACATCTTTCCAGCTTAAGACTCGTGAGGTGAATTATCTCACGCATGATTTGGAGTTGGCTGCGGTGGTGTTTGAACTGAAAATTTGGAGGCATTGCCTTTACGGTGAGAAATGTATCATTTACACAGATCACAAGAGCCTCAAGTATCGCCTCATTCAGAAGGAGTTAAATCTTAGGCAGCATACATGGATTGAGCTGCCAAAGACTATGACTGTACGATCGAATACCATTCTGGTAAGGCCAATGTGGTGGCCAACGTACTGAGCTGTAGGGCTATGACTGATCTGAGGGTGATGTTTGCTCGTCTCAGCTTATTTGATGATGGTGGCTTGTTAGCTGAGCTTCAGGTTAAACCGATGTGGATTGAGCAGGTTAAGGGTAAACAACTGGAGGATGAGTCACTGGGTCCTCGATTTTGATAGATTTAGTATGGAGAAACATTAGATTTTGGACTAAATAATGAAGGGGTACTCTATTTCCGTGAGAGAGTCTGCGTACTAAAGGATACTGATTTGAGGCAGTCTATACTACGAGACACACAGTAGTCCTTATGCTATGCATCCTGATGGGAATAAGATGTACCGAGACCTTTGTGAGATGTATTGGTGGCCAGGTCTTAAGCGTAAAGTTACTGATTTTGTGGGTAAATGTTTGACATGCCAGCAAGTTAAGGCTGAACATCAGTTACGTACTGGGTTACTTCAACAAGTTAAGATTCCTCTTTGGAAGTGGGAAATAGTGACTATGGACTTCATTAGTGGGCTGCCCCTAACGTCTACTAAGAAGGATTCAGTATGGGTCATCGTAGATCGACTGACCAAATCTGCTCATTTCATACCAGTTCGTACTGATTACTCTTTACAGAAGCTTGCTAAACTATATGTGTCTGAGATAGTGAGACTGCATGGGGTATCGATTTCCATAATATCTAATAGGGATCCTCGCTTCATGTTTTGGATCTTGATGAAGCTACATGAAGCATTAGGTACAAGGTTGGATTTCAGTATTGGATACCATCCTTAGACAGATGTTCAGTCAGATTACCGAGGTAGTTATGTGATAGATTACCGAGGTAGTTGGGAGGACTACTTACCATTAGCGGAGTTTGCGTATAATAATAGCTACCAATCTAGCATACAGGTGGCACCTTTCGAGGCATTATATGTTCGTAGGTGTCATACTCCCTCTTGTTGGACTAAGTTGGGCGAGCGGCGAGTTCTGGGCCCTGAGTTAGTTTTTGATACTGAGGATAAAGTTAAACTAATTTGGGATCGACTAAAAGCAGCATCTAATAGACAGAAGTCGTATGCGGATCAGAAATGTAAGGAGATTGAATAGTCTGAGGGGGACATCACCTTTCTCAATGTCTCACCCTAGAAGAAGGTATTGAGGATTGGACGGAAGGGCAAGTTGAGCCCTAGGTCCATTGGGCCTTACCGCATATTGAAACATGTGGGACCGGTTGCTTATCAGCTAGAGTTACCTCTGGAGTTATATTGAATTCATGATGTGTTTGACGTCTCTATGTTGAGACGCTACCACTCTGATCCTGTGTATATTATCTTGACTGGGGAGATTGAGGTTAGGCCAGATCTGACCTTTAAGGATGAACCGGTTCAGATTCTAGACCGGGATGTTAAGGTCTTGAGGAAGAAGTCTATCACATTGGTTAAGGTACTTTGGCGTAATCACAGCTCAGAAGAAGCCACGTGGGTACCCGAGGAAACAATGTGACAACAATACCCTCTTATGTTTTGACCAAGTAAATTTCGAGGCTGAAATTTTCTTTTTGGGGGGTAGAGTTGTAACACCCTAAATCTTTAGTAATTATTTTTGTATGGTTGTGACACAACTGTGTATCTATTTCAGTGGTTAAGTATTCTAGGAAGGGTTTGAGAAATCTTAGGTTCAAGCCCTGACTTGTGCAAAAGTTTTGTTTTTTATATGAATAAGCCCTGTCTCTAGTTAGTAGGTTCTTAAATAAATGTGAGCGTTTTATAACAGAAAGGGTTTGTCAGTCTAAGGGAAAGTGGCATGGCATTGTTACTTAAGGTCTTGAGTTTGAGTCCTGCTATGCGCAAAGGTGTTTTATTTTGCTACTCTTGTCGTGTGGGAACTTGGGGTTGACTGAAACACTGCGTAGTTGGGTAGAGTTTGAATTTGGTGGTTGATGAGATGATGGTGGACTGATTTTAGGAGGAAAATATGGGACTTGGAAGTGTGAGGTAGCCGAATTTGTGGAGGGATATGGGGAAAAGATCATAGGTAGTTGAAGGGGGAGTGGGTCTTATGCCAAATGGGGATTCTAGATGCTGATTGAATTTGGCTTTAGGAAGATTTCAGTTTTGGTTTAGGTACTTTACTCTCTACCTCGTTTTCTGTCAGTTTCTTTGGGGACGAATTGTGCTAGTGGGTGTGAATAATATCCTTTATTTTTGGCTTATTTCGAGTATCATTTAGGTTCATTTCGGTTGTTGGCTTTGTTTTCCCTCTACATACCCTTGTCTAATCGATTCTTATCTCTCCTCTACTTTCCCAAACCTTGGCCGAAATTGTTGAAGTGATTTAGTGTTGTATTTTTTCTTCTGGCCTTGCTCTTCTTCCTCTACCCCTTTTGGTCAATTGTTGTCGAATATTGCTTATTTTCCCCTCTCTCTTGCTTTTGGTTTTGAGCAATCTTTCTTGCTTCTCTACCGCCTTCCCTTCTCCGTTTTTCCTCTCTCCCTCCAACAAGCATGCGTTGGTTGAATATCGTGTGGTAAGTCCCTGTTTTGCTCCGGCCCTTTTGGCTTTTCTCCTCTTTTCTTCTCTTATTACCAATTCTCATCTCCTCTCTATTCATGGTGGTGCCCATTTCAATTTTTAGAACTTCTCGGGGAATGAAGGGGTTTATAAGTGTTATGAAGCATTCAAAACCTTTCTCTCATCATTCGATCGAAGGTAACTCTATTCTTGTCATCGTGTTCAACCTGAGTTTTCGGGTTTTGTGTTTCTGTAAGCTAACCTATAATTTAAGCCATGTGTATAAACAATCACGATTAATAAAGTCCACTTGTAACACAGATATCTGTCAAGGAGTTTGTTATCAGCCTTAGTCAGCGGTTTAAGCGGGCTAAACCACACTCATTCAATCAAGACAAGTATCAATTTTATTTCGGGTTAAGTGTTAAAAGAGGGTGATTAACCCTATTGATTAAAGGACTGACAGAGTGTCTTGATTGGATATAGGTTTGGTGCTCCTGGGCTTCTACGCCTTTTCGCAAAGAAGGTGTGTAGAAACTGTCCAAATCATACATCGACAAAAGCCGAAAAATGTGACCATTGACGCCACACAGGCATGTGCCCGCTCGTGTGGTAATTCGAATGCATAAACATGGGTGTTTGATCGTAAAGGCCACCATGAGCGATTTCATGGGCTTAGGCCATTTTGGTCCATGTTGGGCCGAAAGTGTAACACCCCGTGCCCGAGACCGTTGCCGGAGTCGAACACGAGGTGCTGACCGACTTAATTCATTTACTTGCACAGTTCATTTTAAAAATTTCCAGACAGCTGGCTAACTGTGTCGCTGTCACCTAAAAAATCATATCATGAGTTCCACAACTCAAAAATCAGTTTCCTGATTATTCCCTGAAAATAGACTCATATATGCATCTACAATTATTTTTATATAATTTTTGGTTGGGCAAATTAGAACAGTTTATTAGTTAAAGTCTCCCATGTTACAGGGATCGACTACACTAACCGTTGCGCATTACGACTTGCATATCTCCCTCTACAGGGCTTCAATACTGATTCCGTTTGTTTCTATAGAAACTAGACTCAAATAGGAATCTATACATATATGGCATGACTCCTAATTATCTCTGGTTAATTTATAATGAATTTTCAAAGTCGGAACAGGGAATTCAGAAACCGTTCTGGCCCTGTTTCACGAAAACCTAAATATCTCTTAACATACAACTCATATGACCGTTTCGTTTCTTCCATATGAAAGTGGATTCATCAAGGTTAATTTACATAATTTATTCAATATTTAATACCATTCCTAATATTTTTAGTGATTTTTCACATCCACATATCTGCTGCTGTCAGCATCTGCCTTTAAGGTAGACTTTACCTATTTCATAGTTTCCATGATCCAATTAGCCCTTTTTTTTGCATACATAGCACAAAGTATAATCATGATTAACCATTCCAATGGCTAATCATTTCCAAACATTTCCATACCTCTTAGTGATCAACATACAAAACGATTATAGTACTATGCTAAAAACGTATATAAGCCATTTTCGCATGGCTATCCAAATTTACACAAAATCCATGGGTACATGACCAACAACAAGAAGGGTAGTCCTATACATGCCATTTCAAAGTTCAACCAAAATTGTACCAAAAGGGGGCTTTGATAGTGTGGGAGACTTCGACTTCCAAAAATCCCGAGTCCGATAGCTGACGAGCCAAAATCTATAAAACAGAGAAACAAAGAAACGGAGTAAGCAATTTATGCTTAGTAAGTTTTGAGCAAGGGATTCCAGCACAACAAAAGTATAGCATTCATATAGCTAAACGGATAATATCATATGCACAAATTCTCAATATCATACTTACTTCACATTACCAACCCTTATGTTCATACACAAAAGATCAACTTTGCCAAAGGCCGGTAGCTCATTTATCGACTAAGCGAATACAGATTTGTAAGGGATCAACTAATTCAAAGCACACACGAAACATACCTCATCGCTGGGATTTTACGAGCGTATTAATTTAAATTTTTACAGCAAGATCGGTCATTCCCAAATCAAGCATCTTCGGGGTTTAGCCGGATATAACCACTCGCACAAGGCCTTCGGTTCTTAACCCGGATATGGTCACTAGCATAAATGCCTTCGGGACTTAGCCCGGATATAGTCGCTAGCACAAATGCCTTCGGATCTTAGTCCGGATGTAGTCGCTTAGCACAAAAGCCTTCGGGACTTAGCCCGGATATCATTCGAGTAACCATGCACATATATCAATAAGTCATGACACATTCATATTTCATTTTCATTACCAAAGCTCAAACACAAGACACTTATCACATTTACAATTTCGGCTCAATAGCTACATACAAGAGCATGATTTTGATTTACTTAAGACATAATCTAATCGAATCATAATTTAAGTCCCATTACTCGAAAACTTACCTCGGATGTTGTCGAACGATTTCGATGGCTATTCGACCACTTTTTCCTTCCCTTTATCCGATTTAGTTCCCCTTTGCTCTTGAGCTTAATTTAACAAATAAATTGATTTAATCATTTGAGCATCGAAAAGAGGAACTCAAGGTACTTGGCCCACATATATTCATTAGACATTAAAGTCACATATGTACGGAATCATGAATCAAACTCAACACATTAATTAATACTCTCCTTAGCCGAATTTTCTAAGTCAAGATAAAGCCTTCAATATGCTTACCTATGGCCGAACAACACATCAACCTATGTACTCATTCATGTGGCCGATTATGCATGTCTATGTTGAGGCCAATTATATACTCAATACCACACACAAATGGCATACCTTTTACTAACTAATGCATTACATATTATAACTCAATACGCATCCATCATGTACTCCATAACTGAAACACCATCATATGTAAATATATACCTTGAGATATTGTATATGTCATACCAATACGTCATGTGCAAACTTATATATACATATGTGCAAGAGCCGAATCTCAAAGTTGATTAACTAAACATGAACATAAATCCAAAACACAAATCTTACCTACCATGCAATAAGCATAAATCATACTTATGGATATACCATGGCCGAATACATCACAACACCATACCATTTCAATTTTGGTCATGGTTAAACAAAGAACTTAATGTCTCACTCAAAAATGCTAAAATGAAAATCCAAGAGTCATCAATCCACGATCACATGTATCATTAACAAGCTTCATATTTAGCATGCAATGGCATTAACACAAAATCCACCTAGGCCGAATATCATCCCCATGACATAGCAAAGATTTGAACCATGGGCTAATTAGAACTCAAGCTAGCAACTAAAAACATGCATGAATCTCATGGCACAACCTCAAACATACCTTAATCTAGATACAAGTATGGCCAAACCTCCTCCTAATCCTCTTCCAAACCAAACATGAAGCAAGAACTCCTTCCTTCTTCCTTAGAATTTTCGGCCAAAAGAAATGAAAAAGGATGAACAATTTTTTTTTCTTTTCTTCACTCACGGCAATGGGGGGGAACACTCACACACATTCTTTTCTTTTTTTTTTGTTTTCTTCCTTCCATTTCTTATTAGTTTATTGCCCATGCTTCTTATTTTACTTTTCCATTAACACAACATGTTTCATGACATGTTTTTCCCATCATCCCTTGTCATGGCCGGCCACTAGTACTTAAATGGGGGGGGAAATTGACATGCAAGTCCACCCCTTTGATTACATGCACTATTAGGCCACTTGCATTTGCCTAGCACATTTTTAAATTTTCTCACATAAGTCCTATCAACTAAATTCACATGCAATTAACTAAATCGAAGCTTAAAACTTTCACACATTTATATTCACATATTTTAGGCAATAATTATCACATTCAAATAATTTGGTGACTCGGTCTAGCGGTCCCGAGACCACTTTCCGACTAGGGTCACTTTAAGGCTGTCACAGAAAGGGGCCATGTGGGCCCCGCAGACTAGACGGCCCCACACGAGAAAATCACATAGATGTGTAGAGAATAATGGGCCAAGCTGTGTATCCACGCGGCCAAGGTCATTTTTGGGCTATGTGTGCCACATAGGCGTGTGGGTCCATGATAAACTGTAATTGATACATATTTTTACCCCATATTTAATGCATTTCATGGATGATTTCCCATTAGAATTGGTGAATTCGATTCTGCTAATGCTTTAATTTCATGTTTTATACTTAGGAGAGTGAAAGGAACGAGAATTGGGCCAAAAACGGAGAAAATGGGCGAAGTACAAAATCAACATGGCCTAGACCTCTTCACACGGGCATACCATACGGCCGTGTCAATTTGGCAGGCTCAAACACGGCCTGAACCAATCAAACATGGGCGTATGCCACGGGTGTGTCCTTGCCGAGCCCAAGTTGAGTCCAATTAAGAAAAGGCTAATTTTGAGGGCTTTTAGGCATTCTAAAGCCTATAAATACACCCTAGAGGAGGAAGAAAAAGGAGACAGAGAAGAAGGGGTAAGGAAATACCCCAAGGAAGCCGATTGATCCATCTCAGAAGCCGGATTCATCATCAAGAATGAAGATCTCTCCTCAATTTCCTTTCAGGAGTTTTGGGTTTTCTTTATGTTTTGTATTCTTTATTCTTCTGAGATGTTTTCTTATTTAGTCATGAACTAAATCCCCTAAATACCTAAGGGAAATGAAACCTAAGACAAATCTTGTTATTATTTTCTGAATCGTATGATAAATATTTAACTTGTTCTTAATTATGTGTTTTTAATTCTTGTTTTGATATCCCAGGATACTGATTCAAGACATGCTCGTATTCAGAGGAGGAATAGGCCCTGTCTAAGAGTACTTTATCATAATTAAGTGGAGTTGATTGCCCGCCTAGAAAGAGGGTGACAAGATTTTGCCGGATTAGGGTGAAACCTAATAAGGGGATCCATAGATCGAGTTAATGCAACCCTAGAGTGTTAATTAGAGAAAAGTCTCGGTTATTCAATCTAGGGATTATACGTTATTAGTCTTGAATAGGGATAATAACAAAACTTAGGGATCTTTACGGAACAAGTTGAATGAATAAATCGTCCGATTCGGAGCCAGAATAACAAGTAAAGTCTAGGTGGATTTTTCCTTTAGTATTGTCTCAAGTCAATCGATTTTCCCAAAAGCAATTCCCTAATTCTTTTCTCTATGCGTTCTTAGTTTAGATAATTAGTTAATTAAAACAAAACCCCATTTTTCTTAGGCTAGATAATAAAAAGACAGTCATTACTAGTACTTTTAGTTCCTTTGGGTTCGATAATCTGGTATTGCTAAAACTATACTACTGTTCGATAGGTACAGTAGCCTACATCACGATAATAGTTAGTCTAGGTTTGATCTTCATTATAAATAGTTATTACTTGTTACGAATCACGCGATCAATCCACATGGGCCCGCATATAGTCCTTGGGTCAATTTTCACTATTTGACTATTAAGGTTGCACGGGTCGCCCGAGATGACTGTGGACCTACTGTCGGGCCGGTAAGTATACCTAGACCCCAAAATTGATAAAATGACTGTTATGCCCCTATGTGCTAAAATGACTATTATGCCCTTATAAGATGTATGACTGTAATCGAGCATGCCATTTTATATATATTACGTACATGTATGATATGATGATATGTTACATGGGGATGGGTCTATTATGATTGAAGGCAGTGTACTATATTGGCAACTCTGTTGCATATACTGTTTAGTGCCGCAACTAGTGCTATTTTGGAGTGTAGGGATGGGTGGGTTGATTTTATCCCCAAATGGAGTGTAGGGATGGACGGAGTAGAGTGTAGAGGCTGGTTGGGTAGGATTTTTGATTGCATATCTGTACTGCTACTATTACTGAAATGGGCCAAAGCCCACACTGATATTATTACTGTATTGGGCTAAGGCCCTAACTAAAAATGAACTGTTACTAAGATGGGCTTTTGAGATGTTTTCCTTCATAAGTATGAACTAAAACCCCTAAATACCTAAGGGGAATGAAACCTAAGATGGATCATGTTATTATTATCTGAATTGTATGATAAATATTTAATTTGTTCTTAATTATGTGTTCTTAATTCTTGTTTTAATATTTCAGGATATTGATTCAAGTTAACATTCTTATTCAAAGGAGGAATAGACCCTGTCTAAGAGTAAATTTGTCGTAATTAAGCGGAGTTGATTGCGCGCCTAGAGATAGGGTGACAAGATTTTACCGGGTTAGGGTGAAACCTAATAAGGGAATCCATAGATCGAGTTAATGTAATTCTAGGGTGTTAATTAGAAAGAGATTTCAATTATTCAACCTAGGGTTAGACGTTATTAGTCTCGAGATAGATAATAATAGAACTTAGGTATTTCTACAGATTAAGTCAAATGAATAAGTCGTCTGATTAAGAGCCAAATAACAAGTGAAGTCTAGGTGGATTTTTCCTTAGGTGTTGTCTTAATCAATCGAATTTTCTAAAAAGTATTTTCCCAAATTTTATTTATGTGCATTCTTAGTTTAATAATTAGTTTAGATAATGAAACCTCTTGATTTTTAGGCTAGATAATAAAAAGAAAGTAAATACTAGTACTCGTGGTTCCTTTGGGTTCGACAATCCGGTCTTGCTGAACTATACTACTGTTCGATAGCAACACTTGCCTTAATCGTGATAATAAGTTAGTCTCAAGAACGATTCATTTATAAATTTTTAAAACATGCCACGAATATCACGCATCAAGTTTTTGGCGCCGTTGCTGGGGAACTAGGATATCAGGAAGACTCGATTTTTATTACTTTAGCCATTTACTTTTATTGCAATTTAAATTTTTATTTTCTTTTCTAGTTTTTCATTTATTTTCTTTTGACAAGTTTTTCTAGTTTATGACCAGAAGAAACCCGTCAGGACCACTACTTTTTGACGGTGAGATCGACCGCACAGTTCGCAAAAACCAAAGAGAAAGAAAGCGAGGCCTAAGATACACAGAGGACGAGCAAGAGGATGACACTTCAACCACAACTGAGGAGATGGCTGAAGACCAAGAAAATCTGCTACCTCCTGCGATTGCTGCTGATCCAGTAAATCAGAATCCTGCTCCACGCACTATGTATGATTATGCTAAACCTAATTTAACAGGAACTGAATCGAGCATAGTTAGGCCTGCTGTTGCTGCAAATAATTTTGAACTGAAACCTAACACCATTCAAATGATCCAACAGTTTGTTCAGTTTTATGGTTTGCAAGACGAGGATCCCAACGCTCCCTTGGCAAATTTCTTAGAGTTTTGCAACATTTTTAAAATTAATTGCGTTTCTGATGACGCCATTCGCCTTCGGTTGTTTCCCTTTTCATTGAGGAATAAGGCTAAACAGTGGTTGAACTCATTGCCAGGATCAATCACAACTTGGGAATAGATGACCGAAATTTTTTAAAATATTTTCGGCCGACAAAAATAGCCAAATTACGTAATGATATCTCCTCTTTTGCGTAATGGATTTAGAAACACTCTAGGATGCATGGGAGAGATACAAGGACCTTTTGCAAAGATGCCCTCACCATGGGTTACAACTCTTGCTACAAGTCCAAATGTTTCACAATGGCCTGAACCCCTCGACTCGGCAAATGATTGACGCAGCCACGGGTGGAACTATCAGTAATAAGACACTTGAAGCAGCTTACGAACTTATTGAAGAGATGTCACTGAATAACTATCAGTGGAAAGTTATGAGGACAAAGCCGGCAAAAGTAGCAGATGTTTTCAACCTCGTTGCTGTTTCTATGCTATCTAACTAAGTAGAACTCTTAAATAAAAAGATTGACGGTTTGTGTGGTTCTACTCAGGTATATCCAGTGATGAGGTGCGATTCGAATAGAAGAGGAGCATGCATAGAATATCAACCCTTTAACCCTAGCATCGAGGAAGAACAAGTCCAATATATGGGTAACAATAACTTTAGACCCCAAAATAACTTGTATAGTAACACTTATAATGCAGGTTAGAGGAACCATCCCAATTTCTCGTGGAGCAGTCAAGGAAATCAAAGGCCACAACATCCTTCGTGTTTTCAACAACCACCTTACTAGTAGGAAAAGCAGCCGAAGCTTGAGGAGATGTTGACAAAATTCATCTCGATGTTAGAAACTCATTTCTAGAATACCGAGACAGCCCTTAATAATCAACAAGCGTCAATCCAAGGGCTCAAAACTCAGATAGGCCAACTCGCCAAACTAATTTCTGAATGACCACAAGGTATTCTGTGAGTAACACTGAATCTAACCTAAGGGAGCAAATCAATACAATTACCATTCAAGATGCAGAAGGGATAGTTGCACCTGAACCAGAACCGAGACAAGAAACTGGGGTAAATAAAGGTAAGGGTGAGGTGGACCACAATGACCAAAAACTGGTAAGTAAAGAAAACAAACCTCAAGTGCCATACCTAAACGTGACAAGGAAAGACCACACAAAAGAACAATTCGGTAAATTTCTTAAATTATTAAAAAAATTATATATTAACTTACCGTTTATTGAAGCTCTTTCACAGATGCCAAACGCAGTCAAATTCTTAAAGTAGATTTTAACAAATAAACAAAAGTTGGATGAGGCATCGCATGTGGAGTTGAATGCAGTTTGCTCAGCCATTCTATAGAATAAGCTACCCAACAAATTGAAAGATCCAAAGAGTTTTACGATTCCTTGTTTAATTGGTAGTTTAGATGTTCATAATGCATTGGCTGACTTAGGGGCAAGCATTAATGTTATGCCTTATAAAATGTTTAAACAACTAGGTTTTGGGAAACCCAAACAAACTAGGATGAGCATTCAATTGGCTAATAAAACCATTAGATTTCATAGGGGTATCATTGAAGATGTTCTTGTTAAGATCGATAAATTTATATACCCAGTAGACATTGTTGTTCTAGACATGGAAGAGGATATTAACGCACCTTTATTTTTTGGACGACCCTTTTTAGCGACTGCTAGAACCATTATTGATGTTGGTACAGGTGAACTCACACTTCGTGTGGGAGACAAAACAATCACCATTCAAGCTCGTAATTCGAGTAACACATCAAAAATTGAAGGTGGTTGTATAAATCATTCTACTAGTACTGATCATGTGGTGAAACCCTCTGTGCAGGAAATAGTTACGAAGAACGCATATGATTCGTGTTCAAACAACAACAAAAGACCTATCTATGAAGAACGAATGCTACAAATCGAGGAGCTAGATGAACGGGGGACACAGAAATCGAGAACACATGATAAACCAAAACTGAGCTAGGAGGAGCTCAATACCTCACCAAATCAATTTAAGGTTGGAGACAAAGTACTACTAGATGCAGCAGATCCTCGCATTGCCACTTCTGAACCTAATAAAGAAATTCCCCTTACGGTACTCAGTGTTTTCCCATATGGTGCAGTTGAGGTAATTCATCCCAAATTCGACACCTTTAAGGTAAACAATACTCATCTTAAACCTTATGTTGGTAAAGTTGATAGCAAGGATGAGGAGTGTAAACTCCTCGCACCACCTTGACCATGCAGAAGAGAGGTAAGTCCAGCTTAAGACTATAAATAAGCACTTCTCGGGAGGCACCCCGAGCACTAATAGTTTTAAGTTCTTTAAATTTTAGTCTTTAACATTTAATTCACTAACTGAGTCACTGAACACAACATTTTCAGAACCACACGTCTAGGCACACGGGCATGCCATAGGTAGTACACATACCACAGGATACAATACGACCGTGTGGTACAACCGTGTAAAAACAGAGCAGAAAAATATTTCCCAAACACGGGATCCGATAAAGTTGCCACAGCCGTGTGACATTGCCATGGGCAATCTTGCCAAATTAACACGGGCTAGATCCACGACCCTACCCACCGAACATGGCCGAGTCTGTCAAAGTAACACGGGCGTATGTTTGTATACACAGGCGTGGGAGAAGCGAATGAAGATTGACACGGCCGTGCAACATGGTCGTTTACACCAATGCACCCAAGTTCGAAAATGATCGCGTGATTCGTAACAAGTAATAAATATTTATAATGAAGATCAAACCTAGACTAACTATTATCACGACGAAAATGCAACCGCACCTATCGAACAATAGTATAGTAATGGCAAGACCGGGATATCGTACCCAAGGGAACCAAAAGTACTAATAATAACTATCTTTTTATTATCTAACCTAAGAATAAAAGGGTTTGTTTTAATTAACAAATTATTTAAATTAATTAACTGATTTAATTAAAGCAAAGAGAAAATTTGGAAAAAGATTTAAAGAAAAGCAATTGATAAAGATGACACCCAAAGAGGAATCCACCTAGATTTCACTTGTTATCTGACTCTGAACCGGACGATTTATTCACTTGACTTGATCCGTGAGACTCCCTAACCTATATTATTATCCCTTTTGAGACTAATAATGTCTAACCCTCAGTTAAATTAATCGAAATTTCTTTCTTAATTAAAACCCCTAGGGAAGCAGTAAATCACTTTGTGGACTCCCATATTAGGTTTCACCTTAATCTGACAAAATCTCGTAACCCTATTTCTAGGCGTTCGATCAAATCTGCTTAATTATGCCAAATCTACTCTTAGGCAGGGTCTATTCCTCCTCTGCATAAGCACATCAAATCATGAATTAATACCCAGAATATTAACTCAAGCATTAAGAACACATAATTAAGAACAAATCAAGTATTTATCATACAGTTTATATAATAATAACAATATCCATCATAGGTTTTATCCCCCTTAGGTATCTAAGGGGTTTAGTTCATAATAAAATAAGAGTACATCTCAAGAGTATGAAAATAAAAAAACATAAAGAAAACTCTAAAACCCCTAAAGGAATTCTGAGAGAGATCTTCAGTCTTGGAGTATCTCCGGCTTTTGAGATGGATCGTCTGGCATTCTTCAAGTAATTCCTCGCGTGTGGTTCTGTATTCCAGAAAAGTTCTGGAAAGAGCGGCCCCCTTCTAGGTCACACTTAGGGTGTTTATATAGGCTTTGGATTGGCTTTCTTCCTCCCTAAGTATCCTTTTCCGTGTAAAATATAACTCTTTGAAAAAGGGACACACCCGTGTGCCACGACCATGTGACGTGATTACCAGGCCGTGTTCTATCCATTGAATTGCACACGACTATGTGGGCTCAATGGCCAGGGCGTGTGAATCGTGAAAACCTTGGTCGACACCCCTGAAGGCCACGGGCGTGTGAGATGCCCATATGGCAAGGCTTAGGCCGTGTCATCTTCTCAATTTGGTCCATTTTGTCCCTTTTTAGCTCGTTTTTGGCTCCTTTCGACTCTTGGTGCTCTCCTGAGTACAAACTATGAAATAACCGGATTAAGAGCACCAAAATCCACAAATCTAGTAATAAAAATCCATAAATATGCTAAGTATTTGGGGTATAGATATGTATAATTTGGCGTTTATCAAATACCCCACTTAAGCATTTGCTTGTCCTCAAGCAAAATTCTCATTTACTGCTAGAATTCATTCTTTTCAATCACATGATCAGTGTTGATAACGTTACAAACTATTCCACGAAAAATTATACAGTGAGAATTTAACTATAGGGCATTAAAAGCCTCAAACAATCTAAATTGGATATTTTGATAATAAAAATCATAGGTAATCTCCTTCTTCTAAGTAATCAACTTTAGTCCTAAATATACAAGAGATGACATCCTCACTAAAGATTCACTCAAATCACTCAAAGTGTTTAAGGTTCAAGATTAAGCACTCGATTGTCTAACAGGAAAAGCTATTACCATAGGCTTGCATGAAAATCAAATCTCCACCACTTGTAAATGATATGCTACACTAATCAAAAGGTCTTTGCATGGTTGTAATGGGATTTAGGTTACAGGTATGGATACAAGCTGAAGAATAGGGGTTAGAATCGAGGTAATTTCAATATGTTATCCCACTATCAAAAACTTAATTACTGAACCACAAACAAATATCTAGAACTATTTTACATGAGTTCATGACAACTTTAGCTTGCTGAGAATTACATTTTCTGTTAAGAACAAATCAAGTCAATACAATACAGAAATCATACTTCATGATTCAGTAACAAAAAATGGGAACATAGTGAGGCAATAATATTAAATTGAATCTCGATAAAAAGGGTCAAATTCAGTAAGAAGATTTCAACAATAATGGGTTAAAGGGGTTAATGATGAGGCTTAATCAATGAAAAGGGTTAGTAGGCTCAAGGGGTTTCACTAAGGGTTTAATTATGTGGGAGGGTTTTTTATGGAGTAAAGGGGTTAAATCCTAAGTGCCTTTATCATCACAGTACATCAAATCATACGTGTGATCTCGATGTGTATAATCGAAGCAAGTTCTAGAATAACAGTTCAATGTTGACACACTCAAAGCACAAAAGAAGTGAACACGAAAGAAAGCTATATGCTCAAAAGGCCCAAAAACTCACCAAAAATTTAGGTTTTTGATGTCATTCCTGTAAACTTAAGATTTCAAGATAATACCTCAATTTAGGAAAATAATCTAAAAAATTTAGTTCTCAAAATATCAACTTATCATGCTTGATTCTCTAATGTCCTATAATCAAATAATCATGCATAATTCCCATGGTCTAATTCATGACAAACCAACAATAATTATAGATCAATCAGAATTTATTCGATCAAGATTATGAGAAAATCACTTAAGCACAAGACCAACTTCAGGGATTTGAGAATAATGCAAAAAGTTAGGTTTCATGTTCACCTCCCACACTTAAGATGTACATTGCCCTCAATGTACAAAGATATATTATTCAAAATAAAGAAAATAATATAAGGAAAGGAGGTGAAACTCCCTATTATATGGATGTGGAGCTTGATTTTGAGGATGGAGTTTTCGGGGAAAGTGGTGGCTGCCATTGTTCTTGGCTAGATGAAGAAATTGTGTCGTTGAGCATGGCACTTATGAGGTATTGTTTCCCTTTTGTTTCCTCATTTCGTAAAATATTCCTAGCAGCTTTGCTTGGAAGTCTGTAGAATCATGAAGAGTTTATTAAGAGTTGGTGTGGAAGAGAGCGTAGTGGGATTACTTGTTAGAAATACCAGAAAATGGAAAAAGAAAAATAAAATTTACTAATATAGATATGTCTTTCAAAATAAAATAATAATAAAATTGAAATGAAAATAAAAATCAAAAATAAAAATAAAAATAAAATAAAGAAAATAAAAATAAGAATAAATAAAATAAAATAGGAGGATTCAATGATCCTCCTTGGTGGGGCCCTCAGGTGGTGGTGCTGGAGTGGTGATGTGGAAGTGTTGGTACAGCTGCTGCATCATGGCCTGCATATCGTCCATCTGTCGGTCCCGTCGCCGATCTCACTCATGGATCATCTCGAACTGTGTAGTGCAATACTGCTCGAAATGGGCGAGTCAGTCAGAAAGGTGTGCTAATGAAGCAGCCGCATGAGCTGGTCGTTCCCTAGGTGGCACGGTAGAAGGCTCCTCATGTTGTGAGAGAACATCATCAGGGATGTTCTCAAGATCCTCTTCGTCAATAGCATGCGAGAAATGGTGCTGAGTAGGATCGGTCCCACGTCGACGCTCGATCATCGTCATGTGTAACATAGTCGTGATGCCCTGTGGGGACATTTGATCTATCAGGGTAAGCGCTGATGACTGGGCCACAGTGTTTGAGGAGGCTAAAGTGTCTGGCAAGGCGCGTCATGTAGGGGCCGATAGAGATCACTCCCTTCCTATACCGCTCGGTCTGATAGCGAATGGAGAAAGAAATGAAGTAGGCCAAGTCGGTCACGTGTGCATTCGCCATGCACCATAAATAGTAGGCATCGTAGGTGGTGACGACGCCGGTGCTCTCTCTCCTTCCGGTTAAGGTGTGTGCCAATATGGCATGGAGATATTGTAGGGAAGGGGGGAGATTTGAGGCCTTCAAGCAGCTGGGGTCGTAGGTGGAAGAGAGTGGTGCCAAAGCCTTCCAGCATAAGGAGGGAGAGATGTGGTTATTGCGTGGTAGTGCATTCATGTCCTCCTCCTCCATAAACTCATCGGTGTAAAGTCCCAGAGCAACTCCAAACTCTAGGACACTCATCGCATGAACTAGACCGCCTAATCGGAAGTGAATGGTGCCTGGGTCGTCATTGTTCGTCATCACCACCTGTAAATAAAAAGTAGAGCATAATTCTAAAGTTAGCTTTAAATAAGTGGGCTCGGTAATAGCGAAGAACTGTTCCCATTGGTCTGTGGATAGGGTGTCACAGATGGTGTCAGCGAGCTAGACTTGCTCTACGGCAGCCCAGTCGATGCAGCGACATGTGGTAATGGGTCGTGCGCGTAGTATTTGAAATAGCTCCTCCTGCGAAGCTTGTGTAAAGTCAAGGAACCAGTGCCAAACTTCGGCTGTAGCATGCACCGAGGAAGAACCCAGTCCCCTACCTCTCTTTCAGGATGGGACCGCGGCCTTCTTTCCTCTTGATGACGACATAATGTACCTAAAAATATATGAGCAGTGATAGAATCCACGATACATCAGTAGTTAAACAAGAGGCCGAAAACTAGTATATGTTATTTAATGGCTTAAATAATTCAAATATAGAAAAATTTAAAGTAAATTCCTAACTTGTCTAAAGCAAAATAGTACAATATCTATGTAAAGCATGTAGAATTCTAATGTAGCAATACAAATTGGAAAAATAAAGTTGAGAAAGTGGACCAAAGGCTGTTGTATGGCGGCGCACGGGAGTGTAATGCGGGGGTATAGTCGTTTGGAGGAAAAATAGAGGGTATAAAGTAGGGAAAGTGGTGATTAATGCAAGGGGAATGGATTTCAGGGTGGTTTGAGGGTTGGGGAAGTGAGAATCATGGGAATTGTGGCCGAAGTAAGGATTAGGGAGTGGAGAGGAGAAGTTTTTGGCTAAGGTTTTGAAAGGGGGAAGAAGATGAATGGTGGTTTGTTTATATACGGTAGGGTCACACGGTCTAGGGCCACGCTCATGTGCTTTGAGTGTGAGCTCGTTTTTTTTGAATTTTTCAATTTAGGTCGTGCCTGGTTACTGTCCCACGCCCGTGTGTCTTGGGCGTGTGTGGCACACGGCCATGTCGCACGGCTGTGCCTAGCTTTGTTTGCTTCTCCCACGCCCGTGTGTTATGGTAGCACGCCCATATATTGTCGTACACGACTAAATGGCACGGACGTGTCACATGCCCATGTCGAAAAAACAAAATCGAGCCTTTTCCCTGGCACGCCTGTGGGTTTTCATTCCTACGCCCGTGTGTTCCTATCAAGTTCACCCACGCGTATATCACACGGCCGTGGGGATTTAGCACACCCTGTGTTTTGGGGAAATCATGTACTGCTTCAATACGGTCGTATCGCACGGCCGCGTCACTTCCCCTATTTGGCCACAACTTTAGGCAAGCCCGTGTGCCTGGCCGTGTGTGCTGAAAAACTTTTCAATTCAAAGATTAAGTTAATTGATTCGAAGTGTGAAAAAATAAAAATAGAGAAATCAAAATATGTTAGCGCTCGGGTTGCCTCCCGAGAAGCGCTTATTTATAGTCTAAGCTTGACTTTCCTCTCCGTTGAATGATCATGGTGGTTCGAGGAGTTCATACTCCTTATTCCTATTGTCAATTTTAAAATAAGGTTTTAAACGGGTGTTGTTTACCTTAAAAGTGCCGAACTTGGGATGACTCACCTCCACTATATCGAATGGAAAAATACTAAGTACCGTATGAGGGATTTCCTCATTTGGTGTGGTAGTGACAATGTGAGGATCAACGGCATCTACTAAGACTTTTCGCCGACCTGAAGTTGATTAGAACAGGTATCGGGCTTGTTTTTGTGTTGTTTCAGTTTATCATGTGTTCTCGGTTTGTGTTCTCGCCATTCGTCTAGCTCTTCTATCCGTAGTCTTCATTCTTCATGGACGTCTTTGTTCTCTTCATGATAGTAGTGCACTGTCTCTGTTGTATTTGTTCAAGGAAGTTCCTACAAGGACGATTGAATTTTAGTTTTATCATCGTTAGTTTTTATAGCATTATCTTGAGTCTTAGAGGTTTTGACTAAGTTGCCTGCTTGGAGTGTTACTGTGTTGTCACCTGCACGAAGTGTTAGTTCTCCTGTGCCTACATTAATAATGGTTCTGGCAGTTGCTAAGAATGGTCGTCCTAAAATTAGAGGTACCTCGTTATCCTCATCCATATGTAAGACAACAAAGTCTACTGGGTAAATAAATTTATCAATTTTAACGAGAACGTCTTCAATAATACGCTTAGGAAATCTAACTATTTTGTCAGCCAATTGTATGCTCATCCTAGTCTGTTTAGGTTTACCGAGACTTAGTCATTTAAACATTTTATATGGCATAACATTTATACTTGCCCCTAGATCAGCTAAAGCATTATTCACAGATAGACTACCAATTAAGCAAGGAATTGTAAAACTCCCTGGATCTTTCAATTTGTTAGGTAGCTCATTCTTTAGAATAGCTGAGCAGACTGCATTGAGTCCCACATGCGATGTAGCGTCTAATTTCCATTTATTGCTCAGAAGTTCCTTTAAGAATTTTGCTAAGTTGGGCATTTGTGAAAGAACTTTAATAAAGGGTAAGTTAATATGCAATTTCTTTAAGAGTTTGACAAACTTACCAAATTGTTCTTCTGTTCTGTCTTTCGTCATCGCTTTAGGTTATGGCACACGAGGTTCATGAGTTGTACTTACCTGTTTGGGATCATTATTGTTTACCTCTTCTCGTCCTTTGTTCATTGCGTTGTCTTGTCGTATTTCTGGCTCAGGTGCAATGAATCCATCCTTATCTTGAGTGCTAATTGCATTGAGGAGTTCCCTCGGATTAGATTCAGTATTACTTGGTAGGCTACCTTGTGGTCGTTCAGAGATTAGCTTGGATAGCTGGCCTATCTGAGTTTTGAGTCCTTGGATCGATGCTTGTTGATTCTTAAGTACTGTCTCAGTATTTTGGAAACAGGTTTCTGACACCGAGATGAATTTAGAAAGCATCTATTCAAGGTTTGGTTTTTTCTCTTATTGATAAGGTGGCTGTTGAAAACCCTGAGGATTTTCTGGTTTTTGATTTCCTTGACCACCCTAGGAGAAATTTGGGTGGTTCCTCCAACCTGCATTATAAGTATTACTATATGGGTTATTTTGAGATCTAATTTTATTATTACCCATATAGTTGACTTGTTCCTCCTCAGTTGTAGGATTGAAGGATTGGTATTCTGTATGTACACCTCCTCCGCTTGAGTTACACCTCATTACTGAATGTACCTGCGTAGAACCAAGAAAACTATCAATCTTTTTATTGAGAAGTACTACCTGATTTGAGAGCATGGTGACTGAATCGATGTTATAGACACCGGCTGTTTTCGTTGGCTTTGTCCTCATAACTTTCCACTGATAGTTATTCAATGACATCTCCTCTATACATTCATATGCATCTTTCGATGTTTTATTGTTGATGGTTCTGCCAGCAGCTGCGTCAATCATCTATCTTGTCGAGATATTCACACCATTGTAGAACGTTTGAACTTGTAGCCAAAGCGGTAACCCATGGTGAAGGTACCTTCTCAGTAAGTCCTTGTATCTCTCCCATGCATCGTAAAGTGTTTCTAAATCCATCTGCACAAAAGAAGAGATATCATTATGCATTTAGTCGTTTTAGCCGGCGGAAATTATTTTAGTAAAAACTTCTCGGTCATTTGTTCCCAAGTAGTGATAGACCCTCATGGTAACGAGTTCAACCACTGTTTAGTTTTGTTTCTCAGTGAAAAGGGAAATAACCGAAGACGAATGGCATCATCAGAAATGCCATTGATTTTGAATGAATCGCAAAATTCAAGAAAATTCGCCAAATGCGTGTTGGGACCCTCATCCTGCAAACCATCAAACTGAACAAACTGCTGTATCATCTGAATTGTGTTAGGTTTTAGTTCGAAATTATTCGTAGCAATAGTAGGCCTAACTATACCAGACTCAGCTCCTGTTAAAGAAGGTTTAGCATAATCATACATAGTACGTGGAGCAGGATTTTGATTATCTGCAATTGCAGGAGGCAGCTGATCGCTTGGGTTTTCAGCCATCTCGTCGGTTGGGGTTTGAGTATCGTCTTCTCGCTCGTTCTTCGTGTAGCGTAAACTACGCCTTATTTCTCTTTTATTTTTGCGAATTGTACGATTGATTTATTCGTCAAAGAGTAATGGTCCTGACGGGTGTCTGCTAGTCATAAACTATAAAAATCTACCAAGAGAGAGAAACAAAAAGTAAATTAATAAATAATAAAATAAAATAAAATTGCAAGAAAAATAAATGGCTAAAGTAATAAAAATTTAGTGTTCCTAATATTTTAGTTCCCCGGCAGCGAGGCGAAAAACTTGATCGCATGATTCGTAACAAGTAATAAATATTTATAATGAAGATAAAACCTAGACTAACTATTCTCACGATGAAAAAGCAAGAGCACCTATCGAACAATAGTATAGTAATGGCAAGATCGGGATATCGTACCCAAGGGAACCAAAAGTAATAGTAGTTTGTTTTAATTAACTAATTATTTAAACTAATTATCTGATTTAATTAGAGTAAAGAGAAAATTTGGAAAAAGACTTGAAGAAAAGCAATTGATAAAGACGACACCCAAGGAGGAATCCACCTAGATTTCACTTGTTATCTGACTCTGAACCGGACGATTTATTCACTTGACTTGATCCGTGAGACTCCCTAACCTATGTTATTATCCCTTTCAAGACTAATAACGTCTAACTCTTAGTTGAATTAATCGAAATTTCTTCCTTAATTAAAACCCCTAGGGAAGTAGTAAATCACTCTATGGACTCCCATATTAGGCTTCACTCTAATCCGGCAAAATCTCGTAAACCTATTTCTAGGCATTCGATCAACTCCACTTAATTATGCCAAATCTACTCTTAGGCAAAGTCTATTCCTCCTCCGCATAAGCACATCAAATCATGAATTAATACCCGGAATATTAACTCAAGCATTAAGAACACATAATTAAGAACAAATGAAGTATTTATCAGACAGTTCAGATAATCATAACAATATCCATCATAGGTTTTATCCCCCTTAGGTATCTAAGGGGTTTAGTTCATAATAAAATAAGAGTACATCTCAAGAGTATGAAAATAACAAAACATAAAGAAAACTCTAAAACCCCTAAAGGAATTCTGAGAGAGATCTTTAGTCTTGGAGTAGCTCCGGCTTTTGAAATGGATCGTCTGGCATTCTTCAAGTAATTCCTGGCGTGTAGTTCTGTATTCCAAAAAAGTTCTGGAAAGAGCGGCCCCCTTCTAGGTCACACTTAGGGTGTTTATATAGGCTTTGGATTGTCTTTCTTCCTCCCTAAGTATCCTTTTGCGTGTAAAATACAACTCTTTGAAAAAGGGACACGTCTGTGTGCCATGGCCATGTGACATTATTACCAGGCCGTGTTCGATCTGTTGAATTGCACATGGCCATGTGGGCTCAATAGGCAGGCCGTGTGAATCGTGAAAACCTTGGTCGACACCCCCGAAGGCCACGGGTGTGTGAGATGCCCGTGTCGCAAGGCTTAGGCCGTGTCATCTTCTCAATTTGGTCTGTTTGTCCCTTTTTAGCTCGTTTTTGTCTCCTTTAGACTCTTGGTGCTCTCCTGAGTACAAAACATGAAATAACCGGATTAAGAGCACCAAAATCCATAAATCTAGTAATAAACATCCATAAATATGCTAAGTATTTGGGGTATAGGTATGAATAATTTGGCGTTTATCAGAAAACCACGAAACTCACGGGCTGAAAAGAAGTCACACGGGCATGCCCAACGGCCGTGTACCCCAATTTCTTTATAACACCCTATTATCTATTTTATTTTTTTCTTTATATTTTGAAATTACTTTTTATTTCCTTTTAATACTATTTTATCTTGAGTTTTTATAATTTTTATTTCCAGCTATTTCATTACGAGTAATTATGCTCCATTATATTTCCTAACGAGTTCCTGATCTTATCATAGTCATAAAGAGCTCCAAAGCTCATCATCAAATAGAAACTAAAAACTCCAATGGCAGGACTTATGGACTAGTGAACCTCTACCACCACCGGAGTATCCTCCTCCACTCCAATTCAAGGAATTCATTCATCATTCAGGAAGTTTCACCCCTCTCCATATCTTATGATTATTTATCTATATTTTTCATTATATATATCTTTGTACATTAAGGGCAACGTACATCTTAAGTGTGGGGGGTCTCTTATATCATCATTAGAAATCCATGAATTTTGTCTTATTCTCACGTGAATTACTCATATTACTATTAGAATGAATTTGAATTAATTTATGGTTTTATTGATATTTCTTGAATTAAAACATAGGCATTTATGCATTGATTGTTTAAACTTTAAGACATTAGGGAATCAAGCATGATAAGTTGATTTTTGAATAATTAAAAAATTTTAGGTTGTCTCCCTAAGTTTAGGTATTATCTTGAGTTAAAATTCACAAGTTTAAACATCAAAAAGCCATAAGTTTTGTGAGATCTTGAGCCTTTAGAGCATATTTTATTTCTTTTATGCTCACTTTTATTATGAGTGCATCAGTATTGATTTGTTATTCTAGAACTTGCTTGATTATGCATGTCAAAACCACACCATTCGATTTGATATGTCAAGATGATAAATGCACTTAGGTTTAACCCACTCACTCCACAAAATCCTACCTTCATAATTAACCCTTAGTGATCCCCTTTGAGCCTAACAAGCCATCAATTGATTTACCCTCAATATTAACCCATAACCCATTATTGTTGAAATCCCCTAATTTGATCCCTATTTTTGTCAAGATTTGATTTGAACTAATTCCTTAGCTATGTTTTATTCTTTGTTGTAACAATTAAGTTCTATGTTATTTGACTTGTTCTATGTTGTAACAATGAAGACCTTTTTGATTGATGTATCATCTCAATATATAGTGGTGGAGATTTGATTTTCATGCAAGCCTATGGTAATAATTTTTCATATTGACTAATGAGTGCTTTATTTGACATCCTTAAACACCTCGAGTGATTTGAGTGAATCTTTAGTGAGGATGTTAAACTCTGTGATATTTTGATCAAAGGTAATCACTTAGATGAGGGGAGACACCTATGTTTTCGTGATAAAATGCTCAACTTGGAATGTTTGAAATTTTGGTGTACTTTTAGTTGAATTTTCAATGTATGAATACTTATGGATTATTTTGAGATATTATTGATAGGGATTATATTTTGAGATATTATTGATAGGGATTATAAATTGAGAAGAATTTATTTTGATTGTAAGTTGAGGATTTTGCTTGACGACAAGCAAATGCTTAAGTGTGGGGGTATTTGATAAACTGTAATTTATACATGTTTTTATCCCATGCTTAACACATTTATGGATGATTTCTCCTTAAATTCGGTGAATTCGATGCTCCTAATTCTTTAATTTCATGTTTTATACTTAGGTGAGCATAGGAGAGTAAAAAGAGCGAGAAACAGGCCAAAATAGAGAAAATGGACCCATATGGGAAATCAACACGGCCTGGACTTCCTCACATGGGCGTGTCACACGGCCGTGTCTCTTTGGCAGGATTGAAGCACGATTTACACGGGTAGATTACATGCCCGTGCCTATTCAACAGCCTTGACCACGGGCTGGAGTAATCGCACACAGGCGTGTCACACAAGCGTGTCCCTACCGAGCCCAAGTATAGCCCTATTCAGAAAAGGCCAATCTGGAGGGCTCTGAGGCATTCTAAAGCTTATTTAAACACCTGAGGAGGCACTTAAAAGGGGGATCCAGAGTAGAATGCAAGGAATTACTCAAGGAAAGCCTATTGATCCATTTTAGAAGCCGGATTCATCATCAAGACTGAAGATCTCCCTTCAAGTTCCTTCAAGAGTTTTGGGTTTTCTTATGTTTTGTTATCTTTATGCTTTTGAGATGTTTTCCTTCATAAGTATGAACTAAAACCCCTAAATACCTAAGGGGATTGAAACCTAAGATGGATCATGTTATTATTATCTGAATTGTATGATAAATATTTAATTTGTTCTTAATTATGTGTTCTTAATTCTTGTTTTAATATTCCAGGTTATTGAATCAAGTTAACATTCTTATTCAGAGGAGGAATAGACCCTGTCTAAGAGTAACTTTGTCGTAATTAAGTGAAGTTGATTGCGCGCCTAGAGATAGGGTAACAAGATTTTTTCGGATTAGGGTGAAACCTAATAAGGGAATCCATAGATCGAGTTAATGCAATTATTCAACCTTGGGTTAGACGTTATTAGTCTCAAGAGAGATAATAATATAACTTAGGGATTTCTACGGATCAAGTCAAATAAATAAATCGTCTGATTCAGAGTCAAATAACAAGTGAAGTCTAGGTGGATTTTTTTCTTATGTATTGTCTTAATCAATCGAATTTTCTAAAAAGTATTTTCCCAAATTTTCTTTCTGTGCATTCTTAGTTTAGTAATTAGTTTAAATAACGAAACCTCTTGATTTTTAGGCTAGATAATAAAAAGGAAGTAAATACTAGTACTCGTGGCTCCTTTGGGTTCGACAATCCAGTCTTGCTGAACTATACTACTGTTCGATAGGTACACTTGCCTTAATCATGATAATAAGTTAGTCTCAAGAACGATTCATTTATAATTTTTTAAAACCTATCACGAATATCACGCATCAATGGCTAGGTGTGTATGAGATGAGGCTGGCAAATTGGCTTTGCAAATATCCTATTTTTGTCCACATGGGCAGAGACACGGGCGTGTGTTTCAACTGTGTTCGACACAAAATCATGTTACTCGGCTGTGTGCCCCATGGGTTACTCTTTGGAATTAAGTCAATATACCCTACAATTTTGACACGACCTAGAGACACGGGCGTATCTATTGGCCATGTGAGACACATAGCCTTGGCACATAGGCGTGTGTGGCCATTTTGAAATGTACACGCATTTGACACAGGGGCATATGGTCGACCGTGTGCCCAAGTCTGTAACCTCCCTAATTTTCCTACGCCAGGGCACACGGGCGTGTCTCTAGCCGTGTGTTACAAGTCAGTATGTATGCCCTGTTTTCACAAGGCCTATGACACAGGCGTGTCTGGTAGTCGTGTGAGGCATACGGCCTGTTCACATGAGCGTGTAACCTTTAAATGTTTAAAAATTTTCTATGTTTTCCAAAGTTTGTAAATGTTATCGGTTTAGTCACGAACCTCTTCTAAGCATGTTTTAAGGTCTCATAGAGCCTTATAAGGGACAATGTGAATGATTTGAATGAATTTTATATATGAATGCATGAATGAATACGTTATGCAAGTGAATAATGTGTATTTATCGGTAATGCCTCGTAACCCTATTTTAACGATGGATATGGGTTAGGGGTGTTACATATTATTGGTATTAGAGCTATGTCTTAGTCAATTCTAGGACTGAAGATGTTGAAAGTAATGTGGCTGCTCCCGTTCAAGGGGCAGGGTCGACAAATTCTAGGCCTATTTCTAGTAGCCCAGGGGGAAGGCTAAGCAAGCCTTTTTCGAAATGATGAGTAAGTGGTTCACGGAGTTTGTTTGAATGAATCTGGCTGCTCAACAACCTCCACCCCCACCTGCTCCGCAACAAGTCCTAATTGTGCCACAACTGATGGATTCGATTTGACTGAGTAAACGATTAGTGGATAAGATACAAAAACACGAGGCCGAAGTTTTCGAGCTACAGTTGATGATGATGCTGAGAGGGTTGAGTTCTATCCCGAGAGCACAATCAGAGTATTCAATGAATTATCATGTAGTCCAAAAGAATATATCAAATGTGCAGTATCTTTGCTTAGAGATAATGCGTATCATTGGTGAAAACCGTTGACATCGGTGGTTCCTAGAGAATGGGTTACCCAGGAATTCTGTCATATCGAGTTCCGAAAAAAGTACAGAAGTCAAAGATTTCTCAATTGGAAACATAAAGAGTTTTTAGATATGAAACAAGGTCGGATGATTATCAATGAGTATGAAAGAGAATTCGTACGATTAAGCAAGTACGCCGGAGAATATGTGACTACAGAGGAGATTATGTGCAAATGATTTGTTAATAGACTAAACAAAGATATAAAGCTATTAGTTGGGATTGTGGAAATCAAAGAATTCATTATTTAAGTTGAAAGGGCTTGTAAAGAAGAAAGCTGATTTTGCAGTCAGGGTTGTTGTTGACAGGTTGACAAAATCGTCTCATTTCATTCCAGTATGAACAGACTATTTGCTTGAAAAGTTAGCTGAGTTGTATATCTCTGAGGTTGTGAGATTACACGGAGTACCTGTTTCTATTATTTCAATACAGACCCAAAATTCACATCGAGATTTTGGAAGAAACTGCAAAATGCACTGGGTACAAAACTAAAATGTAGTACCACATTTCACCCGCAAACGGATGGTCAATCCGAGCGAGTTATACAGATACTTGAAGATATGTTGAGATATTGCATTCTTGAATTCGAAGGTACGTGGGAATAGTATTTACCATTAATTGAATTCGCGTATAACAACAGCTTTCAATCGAGTATTAAAATGGCACCTTATGAAGCTCTATACGGTCGTAAGTGTAGAACACCATTGTACTAGATTGAACTTAGTGATAATAAGATTTTTGGGGTCGATTTCATTAAAGAGACTAAGCAGAAAGTGAAAGTAATTTGTGATAGTTTGAAAGCAGCGTCAGATCGATAGAAATCATATGCAGACTTGAAACGGAAAGATATTGAGTTTCAGATCGGGGATAAAGTGTTTTTGAAAGTATCTCCATGGAAGAAAATACTTTGATTCGGTCGTAACAGCAAATTGAGTCCGAGATTCATCGGGCCGTATGGGATTATCAGTGAGTTGGACCAGTAGCTTATCGGCTAGCATTGCCATCTAAGCTAGAAAAGATTCATAATGTATTTCATGTATCAATGCTACGCAGGTACAGATTTGATCCTTCGCATATTATTTTCCTGACCGAAGTTGAGATTCAGTCAGATTTAACGTATAGTGATGAACCAATCCAGATTCTAGCTCATGAGATCAAAGAGATGATAAATAAAGGAATAGTGTTAGTAAAAGTGTTATGGCATCGACACAGGGTAGAAGAAGCTACGTGAGAGCCCGAGGATGCTCTAAGAAAGCAATATCCGAACCTATTCACTAGTAAGATTTTTGGGGACGAAAATCCCTAAGGGGGAGAGTTGTAACAGTTCGGTTTTAGCTAAATCAGAACAGTGGTTTCAAAATCACAAATATGCGGCCGTAAAATTATTTTAATATTATTTTTGGTGTTTACAGTATGTGATTATATATGGGTGAAAGGTTCATGTGATAATTTTATCGTTTAAGTGGTTAATTTGATTTAAGGACTAAATCGCGTAAAATGCAAAAGTTGCATTCTATATGTTAAAAGTGTCTATTTGCTATGACGCATTAAATAAGAGGTCCTTATGTTGATATTAGACCATTGATTGTGATAATAGACATTTATGGAGATGCATTATATAATTTTTAAGTTAATTTATTAAGCATAAATAGGTAAATGGAAAATTAAGTTTATCCATCTTCATGCCTTAGCCGAATTTTGTAAGAGAAAAACATCATCTTATGCTCAACTAGGGTTCGGCTCTTTGAATCTTTGATTAAGGTATGTATTTTGCTCGGTTTTAGATGATTTCTATGTTTTTGTGATCGTTGCTTTGAGTACTAGCTAGTCCATGTCTAAATTTTTGAAAGTATTGATGATTTTGGAAGTTGCCATTGATGAATTCATGTGTTCTTGGATGTTTGATGATGAAATATGAAATTTTGGTAATTGATATACATGTTTTGTAAAGTGATTTTGAGTAAAAATGTCAATTAGGGATTAAATTGAGAAAATGTTAAATGTTGTGGTTAAAAGTGTGAAATAAATGAAAATATGGGCTGTTATGGAGCCTATAGAAATTCGAATAGCATGTATTTGAAAGAAATTGTGTAATTTTAGGTATTTATGAATCAAGTAAATTGTAAGAAATGTGAAAGTTTAGGGCTAAAGTGCAAAAATGCTTAAATATGTGTTTGTGGACTAAATTGAATGTGTTGATGAATAAAAGAGTTAATTTTGAAAGTATATAGATCAAGAATGAAAGAAAATGGATTTAGATCGGGGAAAAGCAAAAGATGACGAATAGTCGATTCAGACCGTTTATTCCGAACACGAGGTAAGTTCATATGCAAATAAATGTCTTTGAATTGAATTATATATATGTTTTATTATCATTAAATTACTACGAATGTCAAACAAGCAAATATGAGCATGAATTGATGAAGTTACGACATCTGAAAGTCCTGTATGAACCTTAGGAATAGAATAGGATACGAATATCATGACATTAGGTTATCGAGATGTGATTACATGTAAGACCATGTTTAGAACATTGGCATTGTATTGAGGTTACGTGCAAGACCATGTCTAGGACATTGGCATCGTTAATCGATTTTGTGTAAGACCCTATTCGGGACAGTGGCATCGATATGTAATAACATGTAAGACCATATCTTGGATATGACATTGTACGAGCTTATGTAATTTCCAAGTATCCTTAATGATTCCAAACGACTCAACGGGCAAAGTCAAGTCGAGAAAGAATATGCGAATGAGCTAAGTGACTTAGGAACGTACAAAATTCATACGAGTATTGAAAAGAGGAAATATTTGATGAACTCAATTAATACATTGAATATATGTTCAATGAGAAAGGTTTTTGAATTTGAATGAGATTAGCCATGTTAAGCATATTTGAATTGATATGTAAATGTTCATGTGATGACTTTATTTGTATATGGCTTATTAAGCTTTTAAAGCTTACATTGTGTGTTCTTTCCCCGTTTTATAGATTATCGAAGCTAGCTCAGACTCGGGGATCGTCAGGAAACATCATCACACTATCGATCATCTCGTTGGTACTTTTAAAGATTTGTATATATGGTATATGGCATGTAACACCCTTTACCTGTATCCGACATCGAGACAGGGTTCGAGGCGCTATCAGACTTAAACATTCACAAACATACGAAAATCAGGCCATAAAATTTTGTCCAAATTAAAACTTTTCAAATACATGTATATCGTCCCTTATACGGGCCTTCGAGGCCTAGAACATACATCGAGGTGGTTCAGGACTAAACTGAGAACTTCAGAAAGTTTTAGGGAACTTATAAAAAAAATTTCATGAAACAGGGTCACACGTCCGTGTGTCTCCAACATGCCCGTGTCCTTAGGCTGTGTAACTCTCTGTTTATGATGTCAGCAAAAAATATTAAACCACTCGGCCAGATCACACGCCCGTGTGCTAGGCCGTGTCCTCCACACGGTTGAGACACATGGTCGTGTCTCTACCCGTGTGACTAACACTTAGGCTATTTTCCAAGCTTTTTTTTTTGTTTAATCCTTCACATGCTTAAACACTTCATAGACACAAACTAGAACTTCAATTTGATGGTTTCATATCCGTTATTAAAACTCAAAGTAATATTCATATGATTACATACATGTGAATCACATACTCTTATAATATCTAGTCTAAACACACCCATTCATATTCTTTGGCTTTACCATTTTAATAACTCTCTACAATCTTACCCCATGTTCAATAACATACCATTTACTCTCAACGAAAACAGCAAGAATACATATCATGATATCATTTAATCATAGCAATCAAGCCAAATCATATAACCACTTCACAGGGTAATATCACATAACTTGGATAACTAGGCTTACAATCCATAACCATCATAAGCCACATCTCATGGCTATATACAATGTACTAATATAAGCCAACATCTTGGCCAAAACATAAGAGCACATATCAATAATTGAGTCCCTATACATGCCACTCACTTTAAGACATTAAGATTCATTAATACTCCAAAGGTGGTAACTTGATAGTGTGAGGTTGCCTCCGACGATCTCCAACTCCGATCCAACCTGACAACACTAAAAAAATGGAGAGTAGGGAGTAATATTAAAGCTTAGTAAGTCCATATGAAAATAATAAACAAATTACCAACATGATTCTATGGTAATATAACCATAATTATACTTTTACTTATAATCTGGTCATATTGTTTTCTCAGGTTATAGTCACTAAATTATTCATATCTAGAGCTACGAAACTCCAAATCAAAATCCGCTAATTTTTCCTGAAACTAAACTCACATATATTCTTATCATAAAGCTTTCAGAATTTTATAACTATATTTTATTCTTTAAATTCACCCATGTTCTGCTGTTTGACAGCTTCGACCCTTCTTTACTAAAAGTTGATTATTTCTTAGTACGGGATTCAATTATTGTTCCCATCTATTTATATTGAAAATAGAATCATTAAGGATTTAGTCATATAAATTCTAACCCATAATAATTTCTGTACAACTTTTAGTGATTTTCCAATGTTGAGGCAGGGGAGCCTGAAATCACTCTGACTCTGTCTCCCTGAAATCACTCTGACTCTGTCTCACAAAAGTTCAAATATCTCATAATATGAAACTCTTTTGCTTACACCGTTTCTTCCATGTTAAACTATGTTCAATAATATTTAATTTAATATCTTATTAAGTCTCTAATTCAATTTCCACAATTTTTGGTGGATTTTCGAAATCACACAACTGTTGATGTTCAAAACTGTTTTAGTGCAATATCATGATAACTATCATGTGATGGCATAATAACATAATCACCAAGATTATTCATCATTCAAGCATTCAAGCTTATTAATCAAATATTCATATATATATATACATGAATATACCTTTTTGTCATATATCATCCTGTAACAAAGCATTACTCATGAGTATAACATATGTACCTGTACGTATCTGTAGCATATCGAATAACTTTACCTTCATTACCATGCCCATCTCAGGACTTTCATCGCATCATTCATTATAATATTTGCTGACCACTTGGAATACTATTGGATACACGGAAACTTGCACATAAGTGCCACATAAACAAACGTAGCCAAAGCTACCACATAACATGTAACATATCCAAAGTTTAGTTTATTTAATTTTGTTAAAGGTGTCTTGTGCTTTTGATTTGTTTATTTATGCAAGTAAAATCATGGCTATGTTTCTTATGCATTATGAACGTAAAGAAATGACTAATTAACTAATTAATCTAATCAAGGTTTTAATTAATTGACAAAATACTTGTGTGGTGTATGTTTAATCATTTAGGGATTAAATTTGTAATAATACCAAAACTATTATTACCTTACATAGCCTCATATGAAGTTTTGCTTATGAAATTACAAGTTTATTAAACATAGAAATATGTGAGACAAACTTAATACTAAATAAGTCTAACATTTTTACTCAATTAAATAAAGGTTTGTAAATGATCAACTTGCCATGGAATCTCCATAACATCTTTTAACAGTGCTTAAATAAATCTAAGCTAGGAAAGAAAATTATTCTAACACAAGCATGCTAAAAACTTGCATAATTTTTGGGTTTATTTTATTTTGCATACTTAGATAATTTTTAGTTAATTGCATTTGTTACTCAATCTGCTCTTACTTGTTTGCATCATATTTTAATCTATATTATTTTTCACTACCAATTTGTTTAAGTTTTAATTTTTTACAAAGATTTTCTTATGCAATTCATGTGGAGACGATACTCTGTACTTATCACTTTATTACTTGTCAACAATTGTGTACACTTGCACATTTAGTCAAACCAAGACTTTTTGCAATTACTTCTCTATGAGATCATGTCTGTTGGTTCTCACTTGTGTGCTTAAGAAGGATAGTCATGTATATTTCTCGTGACCACTTACGTTAAAGGATAAATCCTGATGAATACCTTCAACCATGAGCCATCATTAATGCTATGTCTAATTGATTTCAGTAGATGGATCCTTAATTTCGACTACATAGTCAGACACAATTATTTCATGTAGTGTCTCAAACCACACACTTGATTGAATAAATAGTTCACCCGTTTCGGGAGTATAGAGGAATACTCTTGTACTATCCCAAAAAGAATCTAGCAGACTAACATATATAAAAAATAACATCCTTACTATTTTCCATACATTGGATTCAAGTGTAGGTTGTGCTATTAGCATGCAAACTCATTCTTGATGAACTTAGCAATAGATTCACATACTTGAACGAATCTACTAACTCCTACAAGAGTGAATTTCATGGCTGCTATAGATGTAAAGTTGTAAAAGCAGAGCTGGCGGATCGATATAACTTGCATACACCTCATTTCATCCAATAGTACAGGCACGACAACCTTCTCATAACATTAAGTCACCTTTTAGCTGAGTCAAACGAATGGGAGTTAGCACAGAATCATGATTTTAATATTGTTCTGATGAACTTTCTTCGCATATAATATTCCTGGGGAACTCTCCACCCATCAGATAGTCTTGACAAGCTTCCCACATAAGACAATCTTGACAAATCTTCCACATAACAGTCCTGGTGGACCTTCCATATAGGATAGTCCTAATGGACCTTTCACATAAGATAGTCCTAGCGAACCTTCCACATAATATAGTCTTGATGGACCCTCCACATATGATAGTATTGATGGACCTTCCATACATGATAGTCCTAACAGACCTTCCACTTATATGGTAATGCCATGGCCATGGTCTTCCATATGTCCCGAAAGGGCTCTCATTTGTCTCACACAAGGCGTACCGTTCTCCGAATAATTTCAAATCTATTTTACTGGCTTTATCCAACTGAACCTCCCTCAAAGCCATATACATAACATGCATATGAAATCCATGTATGACCATCTGAACCTTCTTAAAGTCACATAAGTAGAAAGCATATCATATACACTATAACACCCCACACCCAAGTCTTGTATCGGGACGGGATACGAGGCGTTACCTCACTTAAACACATGCATTCCAACGTTTTCGATTCATTAAGACTTGATCGAACTTAAAACGTTTTCAAACTTTGTTCAAATTGCTAAACAAAAGCCTACGGGGCCTCAAACATCCATTGGAAACCATTCAGGACTAATTCCGGTCCTTAATCAACTTTCAAAAATTAACCCAAAAAAACCAGGGCACACACCCGTGTGTTCATGATGACACAGTCGTGCTAATGGCCCGTGTGCACACACGGACTAAGCCTCTAGGGACATGCCCGTGCCCCATGTCCGTCTGAATTAAATTCTAAATTCGAACCTACAGGGGTTTTCACACGGCTTGACACACGCCCATGTCTCTCACAGAGCCATGTCACGCCCGTGTCCTAGCCCACGTCTAAAAACCTTGACATTCAGTTTCTGATGTCAGCAATCCTTAAGAGTCACACAGCCAAGGCACACGCCGGTGTGCTAAGCCGTGCTCTTCTCACTGCTGAGGCACACGGTCGTGTCTCTTCCAGTGTGTTTACTACCATGCATACTAATTTGAAATTTTTACGTGCAGGGGACACACGGCCGGACCACACGCCCATGGTGCTGACACACGGCCTAGACACACGCTCGTGTGTCTACCCGTGTAGACAACATAAGGCTATTTATCAAGCCCTTTGCCACTCTGAAACACCATATAATAACAATCCAACATGCTAAGATTAAGATAATATGATTTCTCAATCCATTAACTACATCTAAAGCTTCTACACATTCCATATATACTTAAGCAATCAAAAAATTACCAATTCATGAAAGAGTTTTTTGTAATCATAAAACAACTTTCAACTTTTGCCGTTTTTCCATGGCCTTGTACAAAATGAATCAATTTCTAAAATGAGCCAACATATTTGGCCAATTTACATTGACACAAAACTCAAAACCAAGGTCTTATACATGCCATAATCAAAATAAAGAGATCTAACTATACCAAGTGCTTCGATTGATAGTGTGATCGATGCCTCCGATGTCTGCTGATCCACAAGCTAAATAAGCAGCACTATAAGAAAATGGAAAGAAATAGGGTAAGCATAAAGCTTAGTAACTTGCATGAAAATAGATGTAGCAATAACTTTACCATTCATCATCATGCTCTTAATACAAAAGTAGGCATAAGCACGACTTACTCATCAGTATCCAATACAATTCACATAGAATATACTAAGCTCACATCTCATAAATTTCAAATAGGTACCTGTACCACTCACAACATGGTTATACTTTTCTTATTTAACTTAAATTGTAACTCTCACCGTTGAACCATTTGAAATGTTATCAGATATTCACTAAGCCTCAAACTTAGGGTATAATGCCGATGCCATGTTCCAGACATGGTCTTACACTGTCTTTCATATTAAGTCGATGCCATGTCCCAGACATGGTCTTACACTGACACATCATGCAGCCGATGCATGTCCCAGACATGTCTTAGACTGGCTTACATCTCGAGGTCGATGCATGTCCCAGACTTATCTTACACTAGCTCTCATCTCAATGCTGATGTCATGTCCCAGACATGGTCTTACACTAGCTCTCATAATGTGGCCGATGCATGTCCTAGACATGTCTTACACTAGCATACAAATAACCCGAATGTCATGGCACTAATAACCGATTTATTTCCTAAGGTTCAAATGGGAGTTTTACTATCTCAATATTCATCATACATAAACCATTTCCACAATCAAGCAATTTATGCTATATCAATTCAAACACATATAATAACAATATAGTTGTATTATTTACATACAACTTACCTCGGATTACAAAATATGAATGACTAGCTGGGCTTAGTCCACTTACTTCGCTTTTCCCTTGTCTAGGCCTAGATTTTGCAATTCTTGATCTAAAATGATAGAAATTCATTCATCTCATTAGCATTTTACTCTAGACACTTGAAAATTCATAATTAGACAAAATGACCTTTTGCCCCTAGATTTTCACAAAATGACCATTTTACCTCTAGGTCTGAAAATCGATTTTTATCATATTTTCTCACTAACCAAGCCTAGCCGATTACTTTTTATGCTAGAAATAGTCCAAAATTCTCAATATTTCATACATTTATCACCTATTTTACAACTTATGCAAAATGGTCCATTTTAGGATTTTTGTGAGAAATCCTTATACAAAAGTTGTTTATTTCACAACCATGATTCATTTTCTTCCATAAAATTTCAAAAAAAAATCATGAACACTCTCATGGTAAAACCCTAGACTTTCAACCATTTTGTAAAATAGTCCTCTTATTAGAAAGTTCATGCTACATGGGGTCCAAAAATACAAAAATCATCAAGAATAACCTTCTACATGACTTACTTGCAAGGGATACAAATAAATGATATTTTGAGATCTCTAAACCCCCTTTTGATGCTAAAAAATGGTGAAGAAGAAGATGATGATAAAGTGATATCATCTTTTCTTTATTTTATTTCTCTTTTGTCAAGTAAGCCACCAACACCTACCTAACTTTTGACTATTTGAATTGCTTATCCCTTTGCCGGCCATCACTTATATAATGGCCAAATTTCACTTTAAGGACCCCCAATTTATAATACATGGCAATTTAACACCCTTAACTATCAAATTAAAACTTTTTCACTTTATACGATCCAGTCCTTTTTCGCAATTAAGCTCACAAACGCTAAAATTACTTCACCAAATTTTTCATGCACTAATATAAACATGCTATTACACTAAAATAATAATAAAATACTTTTTCCAACTATGGATTGGTGGTCTCAAAACCACTGTTCTGACTAAGCCTAAAATCGGGCTGTTACATACACATTTCACTAATAAAGACTATGAATCATACAACATATAACACACCAAAATTTTCATTGATATATCATAATCATACTTATTACCAGCTAATCATAACACTTTAATACACAATAAAGCATTATGCCAAACAATTCATTTACTCAACATAGTTAGCTTACAACCATTTGTATATTTACATGCCATACTACTCACAATCACCATATATCATTACTTTGCCATAACATTATTAGATCTGGTGCCTTAAGTGTAGTATTTTCATCAATATACTCTTATAATTTTTTGAAACAAATTGGTTAATAGAAACATTCAATAATTACTTTAATATACTTTGTATAACTATCCTCACTTGTTTTTGCATGTAAAGAAAAATGGAAGCAAATGTTGCTCATTGGTTCTCTAATGTTTTTACTAATACAAAAGAGGTATTACGTGGTCGAATCATAATATGAAAAGACAACTTGTATTAGTAAACAAACCTAAACATGTCCTTAATCTAATTGGAAATAAGTAAGATGATTAAAAGACTAATATGTCATCTATCAAGTCTAATAGGGGAGATGCATTGTCTTGGGCATCAAAGAGAATGACTCCTAGAAGATAAAGACATAGATGTGACTAACTTGCCTGATAGTACATTGGATAGAACCCAAGCAGAATAGACCCTAAATTCATTTATGGACTTATTCACTTGTTGATTCGTAGTATGGCATACCTAAATCTTGAGTGGATGGTGGTCTATGTATATGTAACTCGTACACTTTGATGTAAGTAAAAGCCCAAGTTTAAATAGATAAGGAACCAAAAGCTGGTGCATTAGGTGTACGACTTCTGTAGTATGTAGCATCATTAACAATTGTGGAATTCATAGCCCAAAACATGGGTAAATGATATGTTCTCATTAGCATTACTCAGTTGATGAAAGTTAAACAATACCATGAGTCATCCATCTTTGTAATGGATAACTTGATCACTAATTGATAGTAATTGACTTTTCATGAAGGAAGATGTAATGGTTACCATAAGCTAAGATAGGATCATATTGGGAGAGTGAATATTATCCCAAAGAGATCAAGTCCTATGAGGGTAGCACACTAATGATAAGGTCATTGGATGAGTACTAAGTAGTTGTTTTCGTAATGGTATGTCGCTGAGGAGAGCTCAGTCATGATACTTTAGTGGAATGATTTCATGACTAAATAAGTTTATAATTAATAGGTGAAAATTCAAAACATAATTATAAATCATTTGAGCCTCAACAACATGTCCAATTGGTCCCTCCGCTAGCTCATTGAAACCAAAAATGAATTACGTGTTTGAATAGATATGAGCAGGATGAATAGGAAAAGAGATATAAGAAACATTCAAGAATTATTATGGTTTTCTCTGAAATGGAGAAATGGAATCATTTGGCAATGAATGTAGGTTTCCAAAAATGGTAATGAAAATGAAAATGGAAACTTGTAATCCTATATAGGATTACGTAAAAAATAATGGAAGAAAGAGTTTATTTTTGGACCGTTTTGAAGCTCGAAAATGAAAATAAATCATTCGAACATAGTGAACATGTTGAGTTATGACATATTGAAAACGAACTTTCTCAAAATTTTATCGGGGGTAAAATTATTAAAATTATACCAAGGTAAAATTGGGTGAGAAAATTATTTAATATGTAGATATGAAAGTTTATTTTTGGAAATAAAAAAAAACTTAATCGAGTTGGATCATATTACAGTGTACTAGGTCAACAAGACACAGTAAGTACTTGTAATTGGACCCAATGTGAGAGAGGCCCAAAACACATCATATATCATTAGGGGAGCGACAACCCTAGTAGAAATACAGGGATTAGTCATTCACCCCTCTCCTACTCTAAGTAGGATGTTGTTTTTCTATTTAAAATAAACCTCTACAACTTTCCCAGGGTTCTACCTTCTCTTTATATAAATAGATGACAACAGTAGAGCTATTAACACCACTTTTGAGAGATTGTTATTCTGTCAGAAAATAGAGAGAATTTATTCTCAACTTATAAAAATATTTTTTAGAATGACAATTTTACCAGGTTTTATTATAAAAGAGAGAATTTTTGTTTTCACTCCAAAATGAAAAGTTTTTCTAGCTTTGTGTTTTGATTCAATTGGTTTCACCCCACACTCGATGTCATACCCCTTAACCCGTATCTGACATCGGAACAGAGTTACGGAGCATTACCAAACTTATAAAATCAAGCATTTCATAAATAATTATCATTCAAAACAAAAATCAACCATAATCATTCATATGGTCCCTAATACGATCCCTCAAAGCCCAAAATAGACATTAAAAATGGTTCGGGACTAGACCGGGCACTAAAGGAGTCTTTAGGAAAACATGGAAAATTTTCAAAGTGGACGGGACACATGCCTGTGTGGCTAGGCTGTGTCTCTCAAACAGCCAAGGGACATGCCCGTGTGGCCAGACCGAGTGTCTCACATGACCAAGGGACATGCCCGTGTCTCACACCATCTAGGCATTCAAAATGGGATCACATGGTGTGTCCCAGCACGTGTGTGACCCCGTGTAACTCATTGACTTGTGTCACAAGGCTAGACCACACGCCCGTGTGCCAAGCCATGTACCCATTGAAATGGTCTGACAAAACCGTATGCCAGGTCGTATGATAATTGGAGGGTATAGTGAGTTGTGCAACATGGCCAAGCCATATGCCTTTGTGCTAGGCCATGTGAAGCTACTGACTTGCAACCATTAGGAAACTCGAAGGGCACACAGTGTGTCACCTGGCAGTGTGTCGCACACGGCTGAGACACGTGCTCATGTCTCTGCCCGTGTGAACAAAATATGTCATTTTTAAGCCATATTTCTCACCCAATGTGATACAAACCTAAGCTTAACAATGTTCATGCAATCATGGCATAAGTAGGCACTCAAAACCAACCAATATTAAGTTTATATCATGTACTATCCACACATCCAACATGTTATCCATAAGCCAAATCATTTGACTACTTTTAAACATACCAAAAGTACTTCCAAAGCCTAACTAAATGGTCAATTACATATATTAGACATTGCACCTAACTTAGCATGCATACACATTCTCAATTTCAACCATTAAGCACCTGAAATACCAATTCTCAAAAGAAAAAATTCATATAGCAACTATACCCAACATATATAAGGCCATTTACATATATTTGCATCTCAAAACATACACCATTTTCAAGCCAAACCAATTGGCTAACACACAACCAAACCTATATGCCACATTAGCCAAACTAGCTATACATGCCATTTAACTCAAAATATATAGTCCAAGGTACCAAAATGAGAGGTTGATAGTGTGACATGATCTCCGACAACTTCCAAATTGAGCGAGCTTCTGAACCACTATAAAACACTAAAATTAAAATGAAGTAAGCAATTAAGCTTAGTAAGTTCATAAAAACATAGAATTAAACTAACCATATAACCTTAAATTTAGGTAAGTAACTTAAAGCATAACTGATCGCGTGATTCGTAACAAGTAATAAATATTTATAATGAAGATCAAACCTAGACTAACTATTATCACGACGAAAAGGCAAGCGTACTATCAAACAATAGTATAGTAACGGCAAGACCAGGATATCATACCCAAGGGACCCAAAAGTACTAGTAATAACTATATTTTTATTAACTAACCTAGAAATAAAAGGGTTTGTTTATTAAACTAATTATCTAAACTAATTAACTAATTTAATTAAAGAAAAGAGAAATTTTGGAAAAAGACTTGAAGAGAAGCAATTGATAAAGACGACACCCAAGGAGGAATCCATCTAGATTTCACTTGTTATCTGACTCTGAACCGGACAATTTATTCACTTGACTTGATCCGTGAGACTCCCTAACATATGTTATTATCCCTTTTTAGACTAATAAAGTCTAACCCTCAGTTGAATTAATCGAAATATCTTTCTTAATTAAAACCCCTAGGGAAGCAGTAAATCACTCTATGGACTCCCATATTAGGTTTCACCCTAATCCGAAAAAATCTCGTAACCTAATTTCTAGGCGTTCGATCAACTCCACTTAATTATGCCAAATCTACTCTTAGCCAGGGTCTATTCCTCCTCTGCATAAGCACATCAAATCATGAATTAATACCCGGACTATTAACTCAAGCATTAAGAACACATAATTAAGAACAAATCAAGTATTTATCATACAGTTTAGATAATAATAACAAGATCCATCATAGGTTTTATCCCCCTTAGGTATCTAAGGGGTTTAGTTTTTAATAGAATAAGAGTAAATCTCAAGACTATGAAAATAACAAAACATAAAGAAAACTCTAAAACCCCTGAAGGAATTCTGAGAGAGATCTTCAGTCTTGGATTAGCTCTGGCTTTTGAGATGGATCGTCTCACTTTCTTCAAGTAATTCTTGGCGTGTGGTTCTGTATTCCAGAAAAGTTCTAAAAATAGTGGCCTCCTTCTAGGTCACACTTAGGGTGTTTATATAGGCTTTTGATTGGCTTTCTTCTTCCCTAAGTACCCTTTCCGTGTAAAATACAACTATTTGAAAAAGGGACATGCCCATGTGCCACGGCCATATGACGTGTTTACCAGGCCGTATTCGAACTGTTAAATTGCACATGGCCGTGTGGGCTCAATGGCCTGGCCGTGTGAATCATGAAACCTTGGTCAACACCCCCGAAGGCAACGAGCGTGTGAGATGCCCATGTTGCAAGGCTTAGGCCGTGTCGTCATCTCGATTTGGTCCGTGTTGTCTCTTTTTAGCTCATTTTTGGCTCCTTTCGACTCTTGGTGCTCTTCTGAGTACAAAACATGAAATAACCAGATTAAGAGCACTAAAATCCATAAATCTAGAAATAAACATCCATAAATATGCCAAGTACTTGGGGTATAGATATGTATAATTTGGCGTTTATCAATAACTCATTTCAATTTGGCTATAACCTATCACATAACCATTCATAAGGTTAGTCATGTGTACGTATAGAATTCGAGAATCATGTATGAATTTAACAATTATTAAAATTTCATGTACATGTAACATTTATACCACATATCCGTATGTCATATATATATAAACTATTTCCATGTAAATACATGTACTAGTTCCTATTGAACTTATATAATCTCATAATAACACTATGCCCGTTGGACCACTGAGAATCTCGTTAGATACGCAGATAGTACACATGAGGTGTGCTGAACTATAATCTTTCAATTCCTATACATATAGGCTCATTCGAGCGATAAACGATAAGCTCCTTCGAGCTAAATACCAGTAAGGTCCTACGAGCTGCAAATCGGTAAGATCATATGAGCTATGGTGAGTCCGCAACACATGCAAGATCTCAACCAAAATAGAAACCCTAATAACATATCATTTGTATCCTACGAATTTCTAACGTTCAAACGAGGCTCGTTTTTCTTCATACATTGCGGTTATGCGTTCAATAATTATACATAAAAATTAAACTATTCATATACATATATTTCAATCAAAACATATAAATGCATAATTTATTTATATGAACTTACCTCAAACTCAAACGGAGAATACGATTATTTAGTCCACTACTTTATATTTTTCCTGATTTAGCTCTGAATGTTGCTTTTCTTGATCTACATAATCAAATTTAACTCATTTAATCATATTTATAATCAACTCCATCCAAATTTCATGTTATAGTAAAATTACTATTTTGCCCCTATACTTTTGACCTTTTTACAAATTAGTCCCTAGCCTCGTAAAATGCAATTCATGCAATTTCAGCCCTTATGATCGCGTGATTTTGTGATAGGTTTTAAATATTTATAATTAATCATTCTTGAAACTAACTATTATTGCGATGTAGGCAAGTGTACGTATCGAACAGTAGTATAGTTTTAGCAAGACCAGATTATCGAACCCAAGGGAACTAAAAGTGCTAGTAATGACTATCTTTTTAATATCTAGCCTAAGAATAAATAGGTTTTTGTTTTAACTAACTAATTATCTAAACTAAGAATTCACAGAGAATGGAATTGGGGAATTGCTTTTAGGAAAATCGATTGAATTTAGACAATACCTAAGAAAAAATCCACCTAGATTGTACTTGTTATTCTGGCTCCGAATCAGACGATTTATTCATTTAACTTGATTCGTAGAGATCCCTAAGTTATGTTATTATCCCTATTCAAGACTAATAACGTCTAATCCTAGATTGAATAATTGAGAATTTTCTCTAATTAACACCCTAGGGTTGCATTAACTCGATCTATGGATCCCCTTATTAGGTTTCACCCTAATCCGGCAAAATCTTATCACCCTATGTCTAGGCGCACAAACAACCCCGCTTAATTATGACAAATGTACGCTTAGACAGGGTCTATCCCTCCTCTGAATAAGAGCTTATCTTGAATTAGTATCCTAGGATATCAAAACAAGAATTAAGAACATATAATTAAGAACAAGTTAAATATTTATCTTAATGTTCAATATTTATCTTAAAATTCAGAAAATTATAACAAGATTCGTCTTAGGTTTCATTCCCCTTAGGTATTTAGGGGATTTAGTTCATAACTAAAAAGGAAAACATCTCAGAAGAATAACGAATACAAAACATAAAGAAAACCTAAAACTTCTGAAGGGAAATTGAGGAGAGATCTTCAGTCTTGATGGTGAACTCGGCTTCTGAGTTAGATCAATAGGCTTCCTTGGAGTAATTCCTTACTCCCTCTTCTGTGCCTCCCTTTTCTTTCCTCCTCTAGGGTGTATTTATAGGCTTTAGGATTCCTAAGAGCCTTAAAAAGTGGCCTTTTCCGAATTAGACTCAACTTGGGCTCAACAGGGACATGCCCATGTGCGATAATTTCAGGCCGTATTCGAGCCTGTTAGAATGGCATGGGCGTGTGTTCTACCCATGTGAGTTGCGCTTTGATTCTACCAAATTGATACGGCCGTGTTGATTTCGTACTTTGGCCCATTTTCTCTGTTTTTTGCCCATTTCTCGTTCCTTTCGCTCTCCTGTGCTCTGCTAAGTATAAAACATGAAATTAAATCATTAGGAGCATCAAATTCACCAATTCTAATGGGAAATCATTCATAAAATGCGTTTAACATGGGGTAAAAATATGTATAAATTACGGTTTATCAAATACCCCCACACTTAAGCATTTACTTGTCCTCAAGCAAAATTCTCAAATCATAATCAGAATAAATTCTTCTCAATCAATAATTTCTATCGGTAATATCTCAAAATAATCCATAGGTAATTATACATTGAGAATTCAACTAAAAGAACATAAAAGTTTCAAACATTCCAAGTTGAGTATTTAATCATGCAAACATAGGTGTCTCCCCTCATCTAAGTAATTAACTTTGATTCAAAATATCACAGAGTTTCACATCCTCACTACAGATTCACTCAAATCACTCGAGGTGTTTTAAGGACAATAAATGAAGCATTCAACAATCAATAATGAAAAGTCATTACCATAGGCTTGCATGAAAATCAAATCTCCACCACTATAAATTGAGATGAAACATCAATCAAAAGGTCTTTAGAAGGTTGTAACGAGGCTTGGTTAGGGGGTGTGGTCACAAGTTGAACGAAATGGTTAGAATCGAGATCGAATTGAAAAATTGCCTAACTAGAAAAAGAGTTAATATCACTTGCGTACAACAGAGCTTCTTCTCAGAATATGGAATTACTAATGTTTATACATAGTTTTTTTTTTCTTTTAAGAACAAGTTAAATAACATAGACTAACTTATTACAAACAAGACATAGCTAAGCAATTTACTCAACTTAAATCTCGACAAAAATAGAGATCAAATTAATTTAGGGGATTTCAACAATAATGGGTTAAGGGTTGATATTTAGGGTAATACAAGGAATGGCTTGTTAGGCTCAAAGGGGTTTACTAAGGGTTAATCATGGAGGTAGGCTTTTCATGGCCTGAGTGGCTTAATCCTAAGTGCCCTATCATCTTGACATATCAAATCAAATAGTGTGGTCTTGACATGCATAATCAGACAAGTTCTAGAATAACATATCGATATTGACGCACTCAAAGAAATAATAAAAGTGAGCATGAAAGAATTAATAGATGCTCAAAAGGCTCAAAAATCTCACAAAAATTATGGCCTTTTGATGTTTAAACTCGTGAATTCCAATTCAAAGTAATACCTAGACTTGGGGAAACAACCTATAATTTTAAATTCTTAAAAATCAACTTATCATGCTTGATTCTCTAATGTCTTAAGGTTTAAACAATCAATGCCTAAATGCCTATATTTAATTCAAGATACATCAATAAAAATCATAAATCAATCAAAATTTATACTACATATGATTTGAAAGCTTTTCAAGAGCACAAGGTAGTCATTCAGGGATTTTTCTGATAATGAAATAAATACCCCCCACACTTAAGATGTACATTGCCCTTAATGTACAAAAGGTAGTTATTAGAATATAAAAATAAGATAGGGAGAGAAGTGAAACTTCCTGAATTAAGAATGGATGATATTCTTGGATTGGCGAGACCGAGTATTGGAAATAAAGTTGGAGGGCAAGCATGATTCTGAATGATAAAAGGAGAGTTAAGGGAATAATCTGATAAGAGCGGTAAAGATAAGCCGTGTTTAAAAAAAACAAATGAATCTTAAAAACTTAATAAAAGAAAAATAAAATAAAATAAGATAAAATAAGATAAATAATTGAATTTTTCAAGTGGCGCAGCCGGTGTACACGCCCGTATGGATCGTGTCCCGTCCGTGTTCGTCGCGAATTGAGATGTCGTCACACGGCCTTCTGGCATGCCCGTGTGTCTAGGCCGTGTGGCTACATGATCGTGTCATACGGCCGTGTTTGACGCGGTTTACTTCTCCCACAATCGTGTACCTCTTTTCGCGCTCATGTTATTTTGATCGTGTCATCCACAGGTGCTAGACACGGGCGTGCCACACGCCCGTGTTAATTTGGCAGATTTGCCCATGGCCCGGTCGCACGCCCGTGTTAATTTATCGCATCCCGTGTTGGGAAAGATAACTTTTACCTTATTTATGCATGGTCGTCTCGCACGGTCGTGTTTCCGTCCGTGGTGGTCAACGGCCATAAGCAAGGCTGTGTGGAATCGGGAGCCTGTGCTTCAAAGACTATATTAGTGACCTAGATGTTTGAAAATTGAAATTTAAATAATTTAAAACCGTTAGTACTCAGGTTGCCTCCCGAGAAGCGTTTGTTTATAGTCTAAGCTCGACTGTTACCTTGTTGATTTATTCAGGGCGGTTTGTGGCATCGTAGCTCCTCTTCATGGTCTTTAAAATTCTCTCCGTTATAAAGTTTGAGATGGTGTCCATTTACTTTGAAAGTACCGTGTAATGGGTGACTTACCTCTATTGTGCCATATGGAAGAACAGATTGAATTACGAAGAGTCCTAACCATCGCGATTTAAGTTTCCCGGGAAACAATTTGAGTCTTGAGTTGTAGAGGAGGACAAGATCTCCGACTTCAAATTGTTTTTGTTGTTTTAGACACGTGTCATGGCGCAGCTTTGTTGCTTCCTTGTATTGTTGTGAGTTTTCGTATGCATTGGCTCGCCACTCATCAAGCTCGTTCATCTACATCAACCTGTTTTTTCCTACATGTTCGGGATCAAGGTTTAGAAATTTAATAGCCCAAAAGGTTTTATGCTCTAGTTCGAATGACAAAAGACAAATTTTTCCATAAACAAGTCTGTAAAGTGATGTTCTTGATCTTTTCTTGTGGCATCATTCAGTTTCCTATAGTCAATGCAAACTCTCCATCCCGTGACTGTCCTTATTGGGATTAATTCATTCTTCTCATTGTTCACAACCGTCATGCCTCCTTTCTTAGGGACAACCTGCACTGGACTTACCCAAGAACTGTCAGAAATAGGATAAATAATTCTAGAATCTCGAAGTTTAATTACCTCAGTTTTTACAACTTCCTTCATGTTGGGTTTCAATCGTCTTTGTGCTTGTACACACTGTTTGTATTCATCTTCCATCAAAATTTTATGGGTGCAAAAAGAAGGGCTGATTCCTTTAATGTCAGAAATTTTCCAAGTTATGGCCTTTTTATGTTCTTTTAATACTTGGATTAATTCCTCTTTCTCCTTGGGTTGCAAGTTAGAAGCAATGATAACTAGCAATGTAGAATTATTTCCTAGGAATGCGTATTCCAAGTGGTTTGGTAATTGTTTAAGTTCCATTTTTGGAGGCTCTTCAATAGAGGGTTCTTGCTTAAGTTCATCGTTTATCTTAATGCCCTCGTATTCTACTCGTCTTGAAGAATGCTCATTAGGTTCATCATTTGTCTCTTCTTCTTGAGCTAGATACAATTTCATCGTGTCCTTTTGTACAATTTCCTGAAAAGAGTCTTAAGTCGTATGATCAATAGAGTCAATAAAAAACAAGAGTCATCCTGTTCCCTAGAAAACTTCATAGCATCATAAATTTTAAAGATAATCTCCTCGTCACCTACTCTAAGTACCAATTTATCGTCACCCACATCGATTACAGCCCTAGCAGTGGCTAAAAACGGGCCCTAAAATTAAGGGCACTTCCACATCTTCATCCATGTCAAGCACAACAAAGTCAACAGGAAATATGAATTTATCTACCTTCACAAGTGCGTCTTCTATAATGCCCCTAGGATATTTAACAGATCTATCGACTAATTGAATACTCATCCTAGTAGGTTTAGGTTCCCTAAGACCAAGTTGTTTGAACATTTTATACGGCTTCAAATTAATGCTAGCGCCTAAATCAGCTAGTGCTTTCTCAACATTCAGACTACCAATTAAGCAAGGGATAGTAAAACTTCCTGGATCTTTCAGTTTAGTTGGCATCTTATTTTGGAGTATGACTGAGCACTCCTCATTAAGTTCTACTATAGATAAGTCCTCGAATTTCCTTTTATTTTTTAGAAGCACCTTAAAAAATTTTGAGTATATAGGCATCTGCGAGATGGCTTTAACAAAAGGTAAGTTGATATGTAATTGCTTAAAACGTTCAAGAAACTTAACAAATTGTGCATCAATGCAGTCTTTTTTCAATTTTTCTAGGTATGGAACTAGAGGTTTATATTCCTTCAGCACTAGTTTGTCAATATTTTTGGGTTTTTCTTCGCCCCTTCCACTTACCACGGCTTCTTGTGTTAGCTTCTTTTTAGATTCCACTAACACTTTCCCACTCCTTAGTGTAACTGCTTTCACATGCTCTTTTCATTTGGTGTTACTAGGTAAACTTCCTAGTGGTCTTTCTGAAATCAGTTTGGATAGCTGGCCTATCTGAGTTTCGAGCCCTTGGATCGACGCTTGTTGATTTTTAAGTGCTTTCTCAGTGTTCTGAAAATGGGTTTCTGATACCGAGATAAAATTTGTGAGCATCTCTTCAAGGTTTGGTTTCTTTTCTTGTTGATAGGGTGGCTGTTGGTAGCCCGGAGGTGGTCGCTAATTTCCTTGGCCTCCCCTGTTTGCCATGCTCCACAAGAAATAGGCGTCGTGAGTATTGACAACGCTAGTGCTCTCTCGTCGTTCTGTTAGAGTGTGGGCCAAGACGGCGTGTGGGTATCGCATGGATGGGGTAAGGGCTGATGCCTTAGAGCGGCTAGGATCATAGATGGTCAAGTCAAGGATGAGGTCCTTCCAGAACTTTGAAAGAGAGTAGTGGATGTCGCGATGGAGGGTGTCGAGTTCATTGTCGTCCATGAACTCCTCCGTGTACAGTCCTACTGCAATTCCAAACTCTGGTATGCTCAACTGGCACACTAGACCACCAAGGCAGAACTAGACCGTTCCAGGATCGTCGAAGTTTGTCATGACAACTTGAAAATGGAAGGTCGACCAAAGTTCCATTGTGAGCTCAAGGTACGTCTGCTCGATGATCTCAAAGAAGGGTCCCTACGGGTCAATCATCAGAAGGGCTCGGACCGCGTCAGCCATTTGAATTTGTTCAAGTGTAGCCTAGTCAATACAGTGGCCCACACCTAGGGGTTAGGCCCGTAATATCTGAAATAGTTCCTCCTAGGGTCCTAAGGGAAACTGGAGGAACGAGTGCCTAATCCCCGCAGTAGGACCCGAGGATGACGCTGCTCATTTCCTCTTCTTCGAGGCAGGGATAGCTGTCTTCTTACCACGTGAGGCTGACATTGTATACCTGCAAAGAAATTCAAAGTTAAATATTCCCCAAGAATGTACGCGTGTAAAAATTGAATAAGATTATTTCATGGGGCTTACGTACTAGATGAAAAATATATTAAAACAACCAAAACAGATATGTCAAGTCATTATTATGAATAGGACTACGAGAGTAATGCTAACAGAAGTATCTAGTGAATGAATGCATGTGGGTTTGATGAGTATGAAATATGGTGTGGGTAAGCATGAAATCTATGGAAACAAGAAAAATGGGTGAATGTAGCAAAATGTATTAACTAAGATGACAAATTTCTTAACGAAGAGCATAAGTATTCTATCATTACAACAATGATTATTTACTCAAAATATCATGAAATAAGTAAAACAATGAAGATAATAGAAGGAAAAAATGAACAAACACAAGAGGGAGGAGCTTTGGGTCGTCGAAAGTGGTGCTATAGTCTGCGCACGGGCGTGGCAGGTAGGGCGTGTGAAGTTGCAGCGACTAGGGTTAGGGATTTTGGGGAAAGGGGTGATGAATAGTGAGGGATATATATAGATTTTAGGGCACACGGGCGTGTTGTGTTTCGCGATTTTTTAAATTTGGGCGCGTTTGGCATTCAGCCCACGCCCATGTCGTACGGCTGTGTTCTGCTTCGTTCGCTTCTTCCACGCCCGTGTATAGATGTCTACGCCTGTGGTATTTTATCAGTCTTGAGCATGGTTGATTGGCATGGGCATGTAACGCTATCATTTTATTACTTTTTGCTATTGTGTACACTTGCTCATTTCCGTCATTCCAAGTTTTTGGCTCCGTTACCAGGGACTGTTTTAAAAAGTCATTATTTATGAATTTGTTAGTTTTACATTGTGGTTTATTTTTTCTATTTAATTTTTAATTAAATTAATTTTTTTTTGATCATTTCAGGTGTTTATGCATATTGACCGAATTATTGATCTGCTCCCTATAGTCCCTGAGATTGAACGAACTTTTCGACAACAAAGAAGACAAGCAAATCAGAAAAGGACCAAAGATATGAACTTCGAAAATCTAATCCAAGGAAATGGAGCAAATCCTACTCAAAATCCTATTTTTATTGTTGATGATAGGGATAAAGCTTTATAACAGTATGCCATGCTAATATTTAATGAATTTAATCCGGGTATTAAGAGACCCGAAATTTAGGCACAATAGTTCGAGCTGAAGCCAATCATGTTCCAGATGCTTCAGACAATGGGCCAATTTAGTGGAATGCCTATCGAAGATCCTCACTTACACTTAAGTTTGTTTATGGAGGTGAGCGATTCTTTAAAATTACCTGGAGTACCCGAAGATGCCTTACGATTGAAGCTGTTCCAATATTCGCTGAGGGACAGCGCTCGAGCCTGGTTGAACTCATTTCCACCAAACTCAATTTCCACATGGCAAGAGTTAGCAGAAAGATTCCATATGAAGTATTTCCCGCTTAGAAAGAATGCTAAATTGAGGAACGACATCACTACCTTCCAACAAATGGATGATGAGTCCTTGTATGAGGCATGGGAAAGGCACAAAGAGTTATTACGAAAGTGCCCTCATCATGGAATCCCACATTGCATCCAACTTGAGACATTTTATAATTGTAACATCTCGAAATAGGGCCTAAATGGAATAGTGGTTGCGAAACCATAAATCTGAGATAGAAAAGTTTATTTCGATTAATTTTTATTATTTACTGAGTGATTAGATGCATGTGTTAGAGTATTGATAAGAAATTTTATAGATTACATGTTTAATTTGCCTATTAGGGCTTATTTGCAGAAGCTGCTGTAATAACTCGATTTAGGGCCAAAATGGAACGATGGTTTTAGAACCACGAATTTGAAGTCAAAAAATTTATTCTGATTAAGTTTTAAGGTTTATTTATTTATTAAAATATTGTGTAAAAATATCGATAAGTAATTTTACTAATAAAGTGCTTAATTGGACTTTTAGGACTAAATTGCAAAAGTTGCAAAATATGTGTTCTAATTCATAAGTACTTGATTGAAATGGGGGTTTAAAGAGGAGGTCCTTAAATGGTAATTAGACATTATATTTCGTTTGGAAAAAAATGGGCATGAATAGGACAAAATTTTAAAGAAAGGCCTTAAGGGCATTTTAGTCAATTGGTAATTAAAAGAAATAAAAAAGGGAAAATAAAGCCAAAATTTACTCATCCTTTTCATGGAGGCCGAAATTAGCATGGGGGAAGCCATGGCTAGGGTTTTCAAGATTTCCAAGCTCAATAGTAAGTCCGTTCTAGCCCCGTTTTTCAAGTTCTTTACGATTTTAGAATCCCGGTAGCTTGATTAAGCTTATTCTAGCAACAATTTAAGCTAGGGTTCATATTTGGAAAAATACCCATAGGTGAAATGTGTTTATTTTGATGTTTTATGGTAGAATATGAAGGCTGAAATTATGTTAAACAACTTTTGCTAATCGGTTTTAAGTAAAAATGAGTAAAACGGCTTAATTAGTAAAAGTTGTTATTGTTCATAACTACGTGTTAGAGTGAGAATTTGATGTTGCCATAGAAGGGATAAATGATCAGCATGTCATAAAACATAAGAATAAGGGAAGAAGTTTAATTCTCGAGCCTAGGGGCAAAAGTGTAAATATGCAAAAGTTTAGGGGTAAAATTGTAATTTTGCAAAATTTTGAGTTAAGGACTTTTTTGAATATTACATTAATTTAATAAGTAAAATATGGTGTTTTAGATCTCAAAAAACGAGATTTGAATCTGGAATGGGAGAAAAATCGAAAATCGGGAAAGTTGGTAAAATGGCCGTTTTAGTATCGAGGTAAGTTCATATGTAAAATAAGCATTAATTTATGTATGTTTCAATGTAAAATTGATATATTTACTATGATTGCCGAGGTGTTGAAAGTAAGTATAATTATGATGATTTAAATGTTCAATATTAATTCGACATGGAAATGAGAAAGTATGGAAGTTTGTATGTAAATAATACATTATCTTTATTATGTTTTTGTATTTCAGCATATTTTATGTATTGTAACTGATTTTTGAATCATAATTGACTATTGGAAGTATGGAATCAAGCATTAGAAAGAGAGAGAAATCCCGGTTGAACCTTCGAAAAGATTGGATGATACAGATGGTATGTAGCTAGGTTACATGTATGGTGCTGAGTGCACATCTTGTGTACAAGAGTGCTACGAGACATTAGCTAGGTCACATGGGTGATACTATGTGTACACCATGTAGACAAGAGAGCTACGGGATATATGTATATAGGTTGCATGCGTGGTTCCAGGTGAAGGACACCATGTAGACAAGAGAGCTACGAGATAAACTGGCTAGGTCACATGGGTGGTACTAAGTGTTCACCATGTGTACAAGAGAGCCAAAATTATGTGTACAATCGAGCTAGGTCGCATGAGTGGTGCTAAGTGAAGGCCACTATGTGTACAAGAGAGCTTCAATTTTAAAGGTGGGCTGTGTGCGATACCATCGCGTATCTGTTGTTATTCCGAAGAGTTCAACTAGGAAATTGATCAAATGAAATTGTGTATGACTTTGTGATGATAAGTGTAAGTATATACGTGTGTAAGTTATGAGTATGATTGGAAATTGGAAAGATTGTTATGGGAAAGTGATGAATACAATTGAAGTGTGAAAAATCAAAATTGACAATAAAACTGTTTTGAATAGTGGCAGTGACGTTAATCTAAAAATTTACCAAAAATAGTAGAAATTGAATCAGAGACTGAGTGAGATATCAAATTAGAGCTTAATGAGTCTGTTTTTATATAACAGAAATAGAACAAGCAAAGGAATTCTATATTATGAGATATTTAATTTTTTGAGAGACTGGTTCAGAATGACTACGTGATCCCCTATTTTGACTTGGAAAAATTATTAAAAATTGTACAAAAATAATTAGGGAATATAATTTATATGGTTGAAATCCTTAATGAGTCTAGTTTCAAATGAAATAAACAAGAACATCCTTTGAATTCTATACGAGGAGAAAATTTATTCGTAGTGAAGAGTGGTCAAAACAGTTGAGAAGTGAAACAGGGGTAACTTCAATGAATAAACTGTACTAATTGGATAGACCAAAAATTCTAAAAATTTTATGGTAAGAATATATGTGAATCTAGTTTCAAGGCGCAGTGGAAAAATAAAATAATTAAAAACATTCCGACGATCTAAACCATGGATCCATGTGTAAGGAACATATCGCGGTGATAAAAGGTTTCGAAATTACCAAAACTTCAATCTGAGTAGACTGCGACGCCTAGGCAACGGGAATCGTGAACCACTATCGAACCAAGCCACAACCTTTTTGATGTTGGCCTCTATGTAGTCCACCCAGTTGACAATGAACGGTAGAAAAATCTCAGAAACTATTTCAGTGATTTTTATGCTTGACGGCTGCTGGACCCTTTAGCATAGTTTTGGGCTTATTTATATATTATCTCTTTAGGGTTTTTACCCTTGCCATATATAACACCCTTTTAATTGGTATATCTTTTTAATGAATATTAATTCATTAAAATTAATCTGAACATAATAGTCATCATTAAAATAAATATAATAATGTTTAACCGAAAATTATAATTACATTAATTATAATAAAGATTTCGGTAAACTATATTTATTTAAACTTATATACGAACCAAATTCATATACTAATGAAATTATGTTCTGATTATGTGTACAACATCCTTGTACGTATAGTATGTTCAATAATTTGATTGCCCAATTAAATTAATTCTATAATTAATTTAATTCATCTGACAATCAGAATACAATATCAACTATGTTTTACTCCGTTCATTTCAACCATAGGGTGTGACCCTATAGGTTCTTGTAACGTTAGCAGTAATATTAGAATGATTCTAATGTTACAAACAATGAGTGGCATCTAGCAATGCATCATTGCTACCTAAGTTACGAGAAGTCATGATTCGATATAACCTTTTCTGATTAACCTTTCATGCATTAATCCTTAAGTCCTATATCTTTGGAATGGACACAAGTCATGGAATAGTCACACTTGCATAGTCCATCCCATGTTTCTTGATACCTTAAGTGAACTATGATACACAAATAAGTATAACATCTCATATCAACTTATTTGAGCATGGCCATGCATTTCTAGTCTCACTCAATCAAATGGCCTAAGATATTACTCCCATTATGTAGGAGGGACTTATTCTATATTGATCAACCATATCCCTCTACATAGATTGTGGTATATCCAACATTAGTCTTTATAGAACAACCAGTTACGATGTTCGTTTGACTATATCAAAATATACAACTCACGATGTTGGGATAATGATGATCTCAAGTATGAGGATCATATACATATTAATCACTATGAGTAATGTTGTGACAATTACATAATAATCCAAGAAACATACTCATAGCAGGTCAGTCCAATATGTTGTTCTCTAACCCACATATTCATGCATTGATTTTGACACTCCAAATCAATGACAACTCTTTATCATCAATCAACTACATGTTAGTCTTAATGTATTATTGTTGTCCTAGCTAACAATAATACTTGACTAAGGATCTTTTAAGAATAATCGTATTATTCTTAGGACATTATTATAAAATAGTTTATTTATGTACACAGAAAAGAAACTGAAATAATAATGGCAATGCCTTATATCAATAAACATGATAAATCAAGTATGTTATTACAACCATCTCGTGATTGATCTTTGGGCATACTCTTACAATCTCCCACTGGCACTAAGACCAATCACTCATATATCTAATACCAAGTGACTTAGTGTGACGATCATGCTTCTGCTGTGTCAGAGGCTTGGTCAAGGGACCCGTAATGTTATCATCTGTAGGTACTCTGCATATCTCTATATCCCCTCGATTGATAATCTCTCGAATAAGATGGTAGCGCCTAAGTATATGTTTAGATCGCTGGTGTGATCTAGGTTCTTTAGCTTATGCAATAGCTCCATTGTTATCACATTGAAGTTCTATAGCATCTGATATGCTAGGCACAACCCCTAGTTCAGTAATGAACTTCTTGATCCAAATAGCTTCTTTCGCTGCCTCACTAGCTGCAATATACTCGACCTCTGTTGTAGAATCGGCTACTGTACTTTGCTTTGAAATCTTCCAGCTCACAGCACCACCATTAAGGCAAAATACAAAACCTGATTGTGATCGAGAATCATCCTTGTTGGTTTGGAAGCTGGCATCAGTGTAACCTTTTACACTTAACTCTTCCTCGCCTTCATATATTAGGAACGTATCCTTAGTTCTTCTCAAGTACTTAAGGATATTCTTGACTGTGGTCCAATGACATTCACCAGGATCTACTTGGTACCTGCTCATCATACTTAAGGCATATGAGACATCTGGACGGGTACATAACATTGCATACATGATAAATCCAATAGCAGAAGCATATGGAATTTTACTCATGCGTTCTCTCTCTTGTGGAGTTGAAGGACACATTTCCTTCGAGAGTGAAATACCATGTCTCATAGGTAGGAATCCTCTCTTAGATTCTTCCATATTGAACCATTTCAATACTTTATCTATATATGTACCTTGACTTAGACCTAGTAGTCGTCTTGATCTATCTCTATAGATCTTGACTCCTAAGATGTAAGTGGCTTCGCCCAAGTCTTTCATAGAAAAACAACTTCCTAACCAAGTCTTAATAGACTGTAAGGTAGGTATGTCATTGCCCATGATAAGTATGTCATCCACATACAGTACCAAGAATGTGATTGTGCTCCCACTAACTTTCTTGTAAACATATGGCTCATCTTCATTTTTGACAAAACCAAACTCTTTGATTGCATCGTTAAAACGAAGATTCCAACTTCGAGAAGCTCACTTTAATCCATAAATGGATCTTTGTAACTTACATACCTTTCTAGCATCCTTTGGATTGACAAAACCTTCAGGTTGTGTCATGTACACATCCTCTTCAAGTTTCCCGTTAAGGAAAGCTGTTTTGACATCCATCTGCCAGATTTCATAATCATGAAATGCAGCTATGGCGAGCAAGATCCTGATGGATATAAACATAGCTACAGGAGAAAAAGTTTCATCATAGTCAACACCATGAATTTGACAAAAACGTTTAGCGACTAATCGCCCCTTGTATGTTTGTACATTACCATCCATGTCTGTTTTCTTTTTGAAAACCCATTTGCACCCTATAGGTTTAACCCCTTTGGGTGGGTCAACCAAAGTCCATACTTGGTTTTCATACATGGAATCCATCTCAGATCTTATGGCCTCTAGCCATTTCTAAGAGTCTGGGCTCGCCACCACTTCTTGATAAGTCCTAGGCTCATCTTGATCTATAAGAAGAATGTCACAATGAATTGTAATGAGAAATTCATATCTCTCAGGTGCATGGCATTCTCTTAAAGATCTACGCGGTGGTTGTGTTTCTACACTAGTTACTTGTTCCTCAATTTCTTGTGGAATTTGCCATTGTTCTATCTCTGATTCAGTGGTATCTTGTGATTCTCAAATTTCTTCAAGTTCAATCTTTCTCCCACTTTCTTTTCTAGAAACAAATTCTCTCTCTAGGAAGACACCAGTCCGAGCAACAAACACTTTGTTCTCAGTGGGATTAAAGAAATAATATCATTTGGTTTCTTTCGGATACCCCAAAAAGATACACCTTTCAGATTTGGGTTCAAGCTTAGTAGACATCTGACGTTTAACATAAGCTTCGCAACCCCAAATTTTTTGTGACAGCCCAAAATTGACCCTAGTCGGGAAGTGGTTTCAGGACCGCTAAACCGAGTCACCGAAAGGTTTGAATGCGATGTTTATTATCTAGAATATGTAATCATGAATGTGTGAAAATTTCAAGCTTCGATTTAGTCGATTGCATGTGAATTTAGTCAATAGGACTTATATGAGAAAATTTTAAAATGTGATAGGTCAATGCATGAGGACCTATTAGTGCATGTGGAAGAAAAAGGGGACTTGCATGTCAAATTCCCCCTCCCTAATATGTAGTGGCCGGCCATGCTATGGGTGGAAACATGTTGGGAACATGTTGGCCTAGTGAGGTATGTAGGATAAAAATATAATAAGAAGTATGGGGAAATAAAGAAATGGAAAAAGGAAAGGATGGGTGGTAATTGTTTCTTTCCTCCCCTTTTGCCGTGAAAGTAAGAAGGAAAAACAAAAAAAAAAAGTGTCCATCTTTCTTCATTTCCCCTTGGCCGAATGTTCTAAAGAAGAAAGAAAAAAATTTGTTCATCTTTTATCATCCTTGGCCGAAAATGCTAAGAAGAAGGGGGAAGGGGAAGTAAGACATTCGGCCACTCCTTCTAGTCTTGAATAAGGTATGTAATGCATGGTAGCTTTTGGAAATTGTTGAATGTATTAAGCTAGTTACTAAGTCCCTTACTTAGCCCATGTTCAAATCTTGAATATTGTTGGTAACATGAGCAATCGGTCATTTTAAGTCACTATTAAGGTAAGGAAGTATGTACTAGCTTTTGAAATTTTAGTTGATATTGAGTGAGCTATCAAGTGATTTTTGTAAACCATGTTGAAATTTCGATTTTGGGGGTGAGTATGGTTTTCGGCTATAAAAGATTAATATGTTTTGTGTTGAAGTTTTTGGTGATTTTGAGTAGTTAGGGCTAAATTACAAAAACAAATTTTTGAAGGACTCAAAGGTGAAATAAATGAGATGTATGGACTTATATGGGCACTAGGAAGATTCGGCCCTTAAGGAGTGTGACCAAACTTTGTGTATTTTGTGTTTTGTGGAATAAAGACTAAATTGTGAAAGTGCGAAATATTAGGGGTAAAAATGTAATTTACCCATTTATGCGTTATTAGACTAAATTGAATGAAAATATGTTAAATTAAGGCTTGGCAAGCTAGCTATTAAGGTGAAATGCTAATGTTAGTATTTGATTCGGTAATAATCTGTTTGGGGACAGCAGCAGTAAGGTGATTTTGGAAAATCGCCATAATTTGTAGGAGTTGAATTAGAAGCTGAGTGAATTATGCCATTAAAGCTTGAAGAGTCTATTTTCTTACAAAAGAAACTATGAAAACAAAAGAGTTACCGATCTTGAGATATTTGAAGTATTGTGGGGCTGAGTCAAAATGACTACTAGATTCCCTGTTCTGTTTTTAGAAAATCATTATAAATTGTACAAAAATGATTATAAGATAAAATTTATATGCTTAGACTCCTTAATGAGTCTAGTTTCAAATGAGATCAAATACAACACATTTTGAATTCTGTAAAATGAGAAATTTGATTCGTAGTGAAGAGTGGTCAGAATAGTCAAACAGTGAAACAGGGGAAACTTTAAGAAAAATCTGGTATTGATTGGCCGAGCCAAAAATTCTGAAAATTTTATGGATGGAAGATATACGAGTCTATATTCAGGGAAAATTAACGGCTAGTGATTTGGAGTTTTGTAGCTCCAGTTATAAACAATTTAGCGACTACTGCTCAGGAAAACAGCTCGTAGTGAATATGTGATTTTGTTGTAAACATTAATGAAAATTTGCCAATGAGTTATTTATTGACTATTATAAAGCTTACTATAATCTATGTGTGTGAAAGTCAAATCAATATATATATTATTCTGAAAGTAATACTTGAATAGTCGATTAATGACTATTTTAAATTATTGATTTGGCTCAAGGAGTTAAAGGAGGTGAATCGAGCAAAGGCAAAGAAAAGGTTATCGAGTAGCCGAGTTGGAACCGTCTTACCCAACACGAGGTAAGTCATTAAGCATGTAGTTGGTATTATTTCAAATGGTCATAATGTGTATGTATTGATGCTGAATGGAATGAATAAATATACATATATATATATATATGCATGTACGTATGTGATGATGAAATTGTTGAATGAAAGAAAAGAGGTAAGATGTACTGAGTTGTTGATCTCGGCACTAAACGTGCGGGATAACCATTTATGACCATGAGATTGGCGCTAAGTGCGCGGGATTAAATTGTACAGCACTAAGTGTGCGATTCGACTATGTTGCACTAAGTGTGCGAAATGAATATGATGCACTAAGTGTGCGAATTGACCATGCGGCACTAAGTGTGCGATTTGATTATGTAGCACTAAGTGTGCGAGTTGATTATATAGCACTGAGTGTGCGGACTCGATATACATTCGTGAATCATTACGGACACTATGTGTGCGACACTATTGAGTCGATCGCGGACAGCGGATCGGGTAAGTGTTTTGAGTACATGGCTATTATGTGCTATGCTTATACTTGGTGTTGAGCTCGGTAAGTTTGAACCTATGTGACAAATATACTTGAAGTCACGTACATAAAATTTATCGTAGGATGGGTGAAAGGCCGTTTAGTCGTTTGATTGTAACGAAAATAAATTGAATTATGAAAATGTTTCAATGTCCTATTGATGAGTATATGGAATGTGAATGCATGAATTGATATGAAATTGAATTGATAGGTTGGAGGAACTATGGTATGGTTCGGAATGGATGGAGTAATTAGCCTCGTTCCATTTTGTTTTCTCTTGTGATAATGTTATTGATGGATGGTAGTGCATAGCTTATGACTTACTGAGTTATAAACTCACTCGGTGTTTCCTTGTCACCCATTATAGGTTGCTTGGACTCATCTATTTTTGCGTGGTCGGGCCGTCATCGAAGTCATCACACCGGATAGCAAGTTTTGGTACTTTCTTCTTAGTTGGCTTAGAAGAACATTTTGGCATGTATAAGCTAGTACGTTGTGTTTGAATTATGGCATGTAAACTTTAAGCCATGCGAAAATGGCACGAATGTTCGATTGAGTTGGATCAAGGGTAGGCATGAAATGGACCTAGTTACTTTCGTAACAGATGCTGGCAGCATCAGTGTCATGAGATTGAAAAATCACTAAAAATAGTAGGAGTGGAATTAATTGATGAATAAATTATGTAATCGAAGCTCGATGAGTCTGTTTTCATGAGGAAGTAACGAAAAGATCATATGAGCAGTATATTAAGAGATAATCAGATTTTTGTGGGACAGGGCCAGAACGGTTTCTGGATTCCCTGCTCTGACTTTGGAAATTCATTATAAATTAACCAGAGATAATTAGGGGTCGTACCATATATGTACAGATTCCCCCTGAGTCTAGTTTTCGTAGAAACAAACGGCATCAGTATTGAAGCCCCGTGCAGGGAGATATCCAAGTCGTAATGGGCAAAGGTCAGTGTAGTCGACCCCTGCAATATGGGAGATTTTGACTAATAAACTGTACTAATTGGCCCGACCAAAAATTCTAGAAAAAAATACATAGATGGGCACATGAGTCTAGTTTCTGGGAAAAATCACGAAACTGATTTTTGAGTTACGAAACTCAAGATATGATTTTTAAAACGACTAGTACACAGATTGGGCAGTGTCTGGAAAATAAATTTTATAAGGGGTTAAAGTCAGTTAACACCTCGTGTTCGACTCCGGTGTCGGTTTCGGGTTCGGGGTGTTACATTTTATTGGTATCAGAGCTATGGTTTAGTCGGTTCTAGGACTACCATAGCGCGCATGAGTCTAGCTATACATGCCGAATGTTAATGTTTAAATGTGTGATGACTTCCGACGGTTGAAATGTTTTTGTTTTGATTAGTAAATGGATCCCGGTGTAGAAAGAACCCTAGCGGATGACGTTGAGAGCGTAGCGGCTGCTCCTGCACAAGGGACGCCGCCTGTTGAACCTCAGTCATCTGCGAATAATCAAGGTGAGGGGGCTAAACAAGCCTTCTTTACCATGATGAATGAGTGGGTCGCGCAATATGCCCGAACCAACCCGGCTGTCCAACAATTCCCGAATTTGAATAATCCACCCCAAGAGCCTGTAATGCCATCAGTCGCTGATCCTGTGAGGCTGAGTAAGCCACCTGTAGACTTGATTAGGAAGCGTGGGGCCGAGGAGTTCAAGGCCATAGTAACTGATGATGCCGAAAGGGCCGAGTTCTGGCTAGATAATACCATTCGGGTGTTCGATGAATTGTCATGCACACCCGACGAATGTCTAAAATGTGCTGTATCTTTGTTGCGAGACTCAGCCTACTATTGGTGGAGGACCTTGATTTCCATAGTCCCGAACGAGCGAGTAACTTGGGACTTCTTTCAAATGGAATTCCGGAAGAAATTTATTAGCCAACGGTTCATTGATCAGAAGCGTAAGGAGTTCTTGGAACTCAAGCAAGGCCGTATGACTGTATCTGAATACGAACATGAATTCGTAAGACTAAGTAGGTATGCCCGGGAGTGTGTAGCTGACGAGGTTGCTATGTGCAAAAGATTCGAGGAAGGATTGAATGAAGATTTAAAGCTACTAATGGGTATTTTGGAAATAAAAGAATTCGTAACACTAGTCGAACGAGCCTGTAAGGCGGAAGAACTTGGAAAGGAGAAGAGGAAGGCTGAATTTGAAGCTAGAGATTATCGTAAGAGATCGACGGGTAAAGCTCCGTTCTCAGCTGTAAAGAAGTTCAGGGAGGACATTAAGAAGTCGAGGGCGACTGCGGGAATTTCCATCAGGGCAAGACCATCGATGGGCTCCCGAGCTACTTCGGTAGCTAGTGTGGGCAATAATCGTCACGAGAAACCTGAATGTCCCCAATGTGGAAGACGACACCTAGGTGAATGTTGGGGCAACTCTACTAGCAGGGTCTGTTACGGATGCGGTTCGAAGGACCACTTCATTAGAGATTGCACGGAGCTGGATGAGAAGAATAAGATTCAAGGTGCAAGACCTAGTGGAGTGACATCTAGAGGTAAACCACCGAGAATTTTAGGAGGCAGGGGTGGTAGTCAGAGGGGGCCTCTGATACGGCCGATCGAGCCGAGAACCGTACTCCTACTAGAGCATATGCCATTCGCGCACGAGAGGAGGCATCCTCCCCCGACGTCATCACTGGTACCTTCACTCTCTTTGATACTAATGTGATTGCATTGATTGACCCTGGTTCTACTCATTCATATGTATGCGAAACCTTAGCAACCAGTAAGACTCTACCTGTTGAGTCTACTGAGCTCGTAATTCGAGTATCAAACCCTTTGGGTCAATGCGTACGTGTTGATAAAGTGTGTAAGAGATGCCCTCTAATAATCCGAGAATCCTGTTTTCCGGCCGATTTGATGCTTTTGCCGTTCGACGAGTTTGATGTTATTCTTGGTTTGGATTGGTTAACCGCGCATGATGCGGTTGTGAATTGCAAAAGCAAGACTATCGATTTGAGGTGCGCAAATAACGAAATAATCCGAGTTGAGTCTGCGGACTTAAGGGGGTTGCCAGCTGTAATATCAGCAATGTTGGCCCAGAAATATGTAAGGAAAGGGTGCGAAGTATACCTCGCGTATGTACTTGATGACAAGGAGTTAGAAAAGAAACCCGAATCGGTGCCGGTGGTCTGTGAATACCCGGATGTTTCTCCTGAAGAGTTACCGGGTTTGCCACCTGTTCGGGAGGTAGAGTTTGGTATTGAGCTTGTACCTGGAACTACGCTTATTTCGATCGCTCCGTATCGTATGGCACTAACCGAGTTAAAAGAGTTGAAAGCTCAGTTGCAAGAATTGACGGATAGAGGTTTCGCTCGACCGAGTTTCTCACCTTGGGGTGCACCAGTATTGTTCGTGAAAAAGAAGGACGGAACCATGAGGTTGTGTATTGACTATCGTCAACTGAATAAAGTGACGATAAAGAATAAATATTCATTGCCGCGCATCGATGATTTGTTCGACCAACTGAAGGGAGCCACAGTGTTCTCAAAAATAGATTTGAGATCGGGCTATTATCAGTTGCGAATTCGAGAATCGGACATACCAAAAACTGCCTTCAGAACGAGATATGGTCACTATGAATTCTTAGTGATGCCGTTTGGACTCACTAATGCCCCTGCGGTATTTATGGATTTGATGAATCGGATCTTCAGACCATATTTGGATCGGTTCGTAGTTGTGTTCATTGATGACATTTTGGTCTATTCAAGAGATGAGACCGAACATGCTGAGCATCTGAGGCTAGTGCTGCAAATTTTGCGGGAGAAGCAGTTATATGCTAAGTTCAGTAAGTGTGAGTTCTGGTTAAGAGAGGTTAGCTTCTTGGGTCATGTGGTATCCGCGTCGGGTAATCGAGTTGACCCGAACAAAATTTCAGCCATACTTGACTGGAAATCTCCGAGAAATATTACTGAGGTTCGGAGCTTTTTGGTGCTCGCCGGTTATTACCGACGATTTGTCAAAGGTTTCTCGATGATAGCCACACCAATGACGAAGCTACTTCAAAAGGACGTTAAGTTCGAATGGACGGAGAAGTGTCAGAAAAGTTTTGATCAACTGAAAACTCACTTGACTGAAGCTCCAATTTTAGTGCAACCCGAATCGGGTAAAGAGTTTGTCATTTATAGTGACACATCCCTACTTGGGTTGGGTTGCGTATTGATGCAAGACGGTCGAGTTGTGGCCTATGCGTCGAGAGAATTGAAGCCACACGAGAGAAATTATCCGACCCATGATCTCGAACTAGCCGCCATTGTGTTTGCATTGAAAATATGGCGACATTATTTGTTTGGTGAGAAGTGCCATGTATTTTCGGATCACAAAAGTCTCAAATATTTGATGACTCAACGAGACTTGAATCTGCGACAAAGACATTGGCTTGAGTTGTTGAAAGATTACGAGCTTGCATTGGTTACCACCCGGAAAGGCTAATGTGGTTGCGGACGCCTTAAGCCGAAATCACTGTTTGCTTTGCGAGCGATGAATGTACACTTGTCTGTTCTACCTGACAATGTGTTAGTAGCTGAATTAAAGCCAAACCATTATTGACTCATCAAATTCGTGAAGCTCAGAAAGTCGATGGTGAATTGGTTGCAAACGAGCTGAGTGTGTTCCGAACAAGGAATCGGAGTTTCAGATTGATGATGATGGTTGTTAGAGGTTTAGAAGTCGTTTGTGCGTTCCAAGGAATTCGAACTCATTCCGATGATCCTGAACGAAGCCCATTGTAGCCGAATGTCAATTCACCCGGGGAGCACGAAAATGTACAACGACTTGAAACGTCGGTTTTGGTGGCATGGTATGAAGCGAGACATCTCCGACTTTGTTTCGAGATGTTTAATATGTCAACAGGTGAAAGCGGAACATCAAGTGCCTTCAGGATTACTTCAGCCGATCATGATACCCGAGTGGAAATGGGACCGAGTCACAATGGACTTTGTGTCCGGACTGCCATTGTCCGCAAGTAAGAAGGATGCGATTTGGGTTGTTGTTGATAGGCTGACTAAGTCGGCTCACTTTATACCCGTGCGTACGGATCTTTCATTGGATAAACTAGCCGAATTGTATGTCTCTCAGATTGTGAGATTACATGGAGTACCTATTTCTATCGTGTCGGATAGAGATCCGAGGTTCACCTCACGATTTTGGAAGAAATTGCAAGAAGCTTTGGGTACCAAGCTGCATTTTAGCACCGCTTTTCACCCCCAAACCGATGGTCAATCCGAGCGGATAATTCAGATGCTTGAGGATATGTTGAGATGTTGCATCCTCGAGTTTAGTAGTTCATGGGAACGGTATTTACCTTTGATTGAATTCGCTTACAACAATAGTTTTCAATCAAGTATTAAGATGGCACCTTACGAGGCTTTGTACGGGCGTAAATGCCGCACACCATTGTTTTGGACTGAGCTTGGTGAAAGTAAAATTTTCGGAGTTGATTTGATTAAAGATGCCGAACAGAAAGTAAAGGTGTTATGGCTCGAACACGGGATCGAGGAAGCTACTTGGGAAACCGAGAGCTCGATGAAGAACGATATCCAAACCTATTTACCGGTAAGATTTTCGGGGACGAAAATTTCTTAAGTGGGGGAGAGTTGTGACAGCCCAAATTGACCCTAGTCGGGAAGTGGTTTCAGGACCGCTAAACCGAGTCACCGAAAGGTTTGAATGCGATGTTTATTATCTAGAATATGTAATCATGAATGTGTGAAAATTTCAAGCTTCGATTTAGTCGATTGCATGTGAATTTAGTCAATAGGACTTATATGAGAAAATTTTAAAATGTGATAGGTCAATGCATGAGGACCTATTAGTGCATGTGGAAGAAAAAGGGGACTTGCATGTCAAATTCCCCCTCCCTAATATGTAGTGGCCGGCCATGCTATGGGTGGAAACATGTTGGGAACATGTTGGCCTAGTGAGGTATGTAGGATAAAAATATAATAAGAAGTATGGGGAAATAAAGAAATGGAAAAAGGAAAGGATGGGTGGTAATTGTTTCTTTCCTCCCCTTTTGCCGTGAAAGTAAGAAGGAAAAACAAAAAAAAAAGTGTCCATCTTCTTCATTTCCCTTGGCCGAATGTCTAAAGAAGAAAGAAAAAATTTGTTCATCTTTTATCATCCTTGGCCGAAAATGCTAAGAAGAAGGGGGAAGGGGAAGTAAGACATTCGGCCACTCCTTCTAGTCTTGAATAAGGTATGTAATGCATGGTAGCTTTTGGAAATTGTTGAATGTATTAAGCTAGTTACTAAGTCCCTTACTTAGCCCATGTTCAAATCTTGAATATTGTTGGTAACATGAGCAATCGGTCATTTTAAGTCACTATTAAGGTAAGGAAGTATGTACTAGCTTTTGAAATTTTAGTTGATATTGAGTGAGCTATCAAGTGATTTTTGTAAACCATGTTGAAATTTCGATTTTGGGGGTGAGTATGGTTTTCGGCTATAAAAGATTAATATGTTTTGTGTTGAAGTTTTTGGTGATTTTGAGTAGTTAGGGCTAAATTACAAAAACAAATTTTTGAAGGACTCAAAGGTGAAATAAATGAGATGTATGGACTTATATGGGCACTAGGAAGATTCGGCCCTTAAGGAGTGTGACCAAACTTTGTGTATTTTGTGTTTTGTGGAATAAAGACTAAATTGTGAAAGTGCGAAATATTAGGGGTAAAAATGTAATTTACCCATTTATGCGTTATTAGACTAAATTGAATGAAATATGTTAAATTAAGGCTTGGCAAGCTAGCTATTAAGGTGAAATGCTAATGTTAGTATTTGATTCGGTAATAATCTGTTTGGGGACAGCAGCAGTAAGGTGATTTTGGAAAATCGCCATAATTTGTAGGAGTTGAATTAGAAGCTGAGTGAATTATGCCATTAAAGCTTGAAGAGTCTATTTTCTTACAAAAGAAACTATGAAAACAAAAGAGTTACCGATCTTGAGATATTTGAAGTATTGTGGGGCTGAGTCAAAATGACTACTAGATTCCCTGTTCTGTTTTTAGAAAATCATTATAAATTGTACAAAATGATTATAAGATAAAATTTATATGCTTAGACTCCTTAATGAGTCTAGTTTCAAATGAGATCAAATACAACACATTTTGAATTCTGTAAAATGAGAAATTTGATTCGTAGTGAAGAGTGGTCAGAATAGTCAAACAGTGAAACAGGGGAAACTTTAAGAAAAATCTGGTATTGATTGGCCGAGCCAAAAATTCTGAAAATTTTATGGATGGAAGATATACGAGTCTATATTCAGGGAAAATTAACGGCTAGTGATTTGGAGTTTTGTAGCTCCAGTTATAAACAATTTAGCGACTACTGCTCAGGAAAACAGCTCGTAGTGAATATGTGATTTTGTTGTAAACATTAATGAAAATTTGCCAATGAGTTATTTATTGACTATTATAAAGCTTACTATAATCTATGTGTGTGAAAGTCAATCAATATATATTATTCTGAAAGTAATACTTGAATAGTCGATTAATGACTATTTTAAATTATTGATTTGGCTCAAGGAGTTAAAGGAGGTGAATCGAGCAAAGGCAAAGAAAAGGTTATCGAGTAGCCGAGTTGGAACCGTCTTACCAACACGAGGTAATCATTAAGCATGTAGTTGGTATTATTTCAAATGGTCATAATGTGTATGTATTGATGCTGAATGGAATGAATAAATATACATATATATATATATGCATGTACGTATGTGATGATGAAATGTTGAATGAAAGAAAGAGGTAAGATGTACTGAGTTGTTGATCTCGGCACTAAACGTGCGGGATAACCATTTATGACCATGAGATTGGCGCTAAGTGCGCGGATTAAATTGTACAGCACTAAGTGTGCGATTCGACTATGTTGCACTAAGTGTGCGAAATGAATATGATGCACTAAGTGTGCGAATTGACCATGCGGCACTAAGTGTGCGATTTGATTATGTAGCACTAAGTGTGCGAGTTGATTATATAGCACTGAGTGTGCGGACTCGATATACATTCGTGAATCATTACGGACACTATGTGTGCGACACTATTGAGTCGATCGCGGACAGCGGATCGGGTAAGTGTTTGAGTACATGGCTATTATGTGCTATGCTTATACTTGGTGTTGAGCTCGGTAAGTTTGAACCTATGTGACAATATACTTGAAGTCACGTACATAAAATTTATCGTAGGATGGGTGAAAGGCCGTTTAGTCGTTTGATTGTAACGAAAATAAATTGAATTATGAAATGTTTCAATGTCCTATTGATGAGTATATGGAATGTGAATGCATGAATTGATATGAAATTGAATTGATAGGTTGGAGGAACTATGGTATGGTTCGGAATGGATGGAGTAATTAGCCTCGTTCCATTTTGTTTTCTTGTGATAATGTTATTGATGGATGGTAGTGCATAGCTTATGACTTACTGAGTTATAACTCACTCGGTGTTTCCTTGTCACCCATTATAGGTTGCTTGGACTCATCTATTTTGCGTGGTCGGGCCGTCATCGAAGTCATCACACCGGATAGCAGTTTTGGTACTTTCTTCTTAGTTGGCTTAGAAGAACATTTTGGCATTAAGCTAGTACGTTGTGTTTGAATTATGCATGTAACTTAAGCCATGCGAAAATGCACGAATGTTCGATGAGTTGGATCAAGGTAGGCATGAAATGGACCTAGTTACTTTCGTAACAGATGCTGCAGCATCAGTGTCATGAGATTGAAATCACTAAAAATAGTAGGAGTGGAATTAATTGATGAATAAATTATGTAATCGAAGCTCGATGAGTCTGTTTTCATGAGGAAGTAACGAAAAGATCATATGAGCAGTATTAAGAGATAATCAGATTTTGTGGGACAGGGCCAGAACGGTTTCTGGATTCCCTGCTCGACTTGGAAATTCATTATAAATTAACCAGAGATAATTAGGGGTCGTACCATATATGTACAGATTCCCCTGAGTTAGTTTTCGTAGAAACAAACGGCATCAGTATTGAAGCCCCGTGCAGGGAGATATCCAAGTCGTAATGGGCAAAGGTCAGTGTAGTCGACCCTGCAATATGGAGATTTGACTAATAAACTGTACTAATTGGCCGACCAAAATTCTAGAAAAAAATACATAGATGGGACATGAGTCTAGTTCTGGGAAAAATCACGAAACTGATTTGAGTACGAAACTCAAGATAGATTTAAAACGACTAGTACACAGATGGCAGTGTCCTGGAAAAATTTTATAAGGGG